>NC_056729.1:620619758-620792258 GCF_019279795.1 Protopterus annectens | reverse complement strand
TTTGAGTGACGTATTTTACATTCTGTTCTTTCTTGACAAAGTAAATGAAATTCTATCAAGAAAATCATGACTTCTGCAGAAATTCACACTATAGTTTCCTTTCCAACTGTTTGTAAGTGAAAATAAATATCAGGAATCTTTATTTTATTTTATTTTATTTTATTTTACATTTGTTGACCAGGCTGGTCCAGCTGGATATTGAGTCCATTCTCAGTGGAGGCCCGGGGAGAAAAGCTCCAAAAATACTTTCATTTATAAACAGAATTACAGAGAGTAACATTTTAGATAATGAGCATTTAAAGTGTCAAGTTCTGTCAGGAGCAAAAGTTAGGACATTAACATACTAACAGTAAATTTACTTGTGGACTAAAAAAAAAAAAAAAAAAATTAGTAGGCAGAATCTCTAAATTCTTGTTTTTGACTGATATATTGTCAGAGTAAAGGCTTTAAGTTACAGTTTTTTTTCAGTTGGTGTTCTTAGTTAGACATTTTGATCATGCTGCCATGAGACAGATTCTAATAGATTCTAAATACATTTAGAATGTTCCAGACCCTCTCCTTTCAAAAAAAGGCCAATAAAGTAAGCAAACACTTTGGATCATAATGCTTGATAAACGATCTATATGATTAAAAGGATACACAGGTGCAGAGTCGTTCACTTACACTGCAGCTTAAGCAGCTTGAAAAAATAAGAACACTATATCTGATAACGAAGAGTCTGAAATTGTGAGCCATTGTAGGGGCATCCCGTCAAAAAGACACACTGCACTTTCATGTAGCACCAAGAAACATAATTCAGGAAGAAAGATAATTTGCTGCTGAATCAGATGCCTTTTTGCATAGTGACAGAATAACAGAAACTAGTATTAAAAATAATTCTGATGTGAGTAGCAGATGCAATAAATAAGATTGTGTGATAAGTATTTCATCACATGGTCAGGAATCTTCTTCTTTTGGCTTTTCCCGGTTAGGGGTCACCACAGCGGATCGCCTGTCCGCTCATGATTGGCAGTGGAGTTTTACGGTGTCAAGTTGCCAGCCCGGCGCCCCACCTTTCACAGAAGGCATACACATGCATGCACTCATACCTAGGGCCAATTTTGAGTGTCCAATCCACCTACAGCATGTCTTTGGGAGAAAACCGGAGCACCCAGAGAAAACCCACGCAACCACAGGGAGGACATGCAGACTCCACACAGAAGGCACCCCAGCCGAGGATCGAACAGGAGAATCTGTTGCTGTGAGGTGGCAACGCTAACCGCTGCACCACCATGGCCGCCCTTCCACATGGTCAGGAATGCAATTCTGAAAATGTTACTTATGTGTTGCAAAGTTATACTGATACTCTGACAAAATGTTATGATTTATATCAAGACTTGGAACATTTGGAAGGACAACATCATGTTAAGACTTTTTACAATGCAGCCAGAAATTCTGCTACAACTAAGGAATATTTGAAGCACATGGATGCTATGCGAATCAAAAATAAGAAGACAGGAGAATAAGCCAAATGAATGAATGAATGAATAACTGAATAGCACTGTAACTGTTATGAATCAGGCAAAATGATACAATATAAGTAATGAAGGATTAAACAAATAAATCAAAAGTTAACATTATTCACTTCAGATGACTAAAAATGTTGCAATCATGCCAAATTGTATTTTAACCTGTGGTGATAACCTGAGGTTCTGGTGCATTCACCTAGTTAAAGCAACTTCAAAGCTCTACAGAAACAATATACCCTTGTGTAGATATGACTCTCTAATGTAAATTATTAGAATATTTTCAGTCAGAAGTATTCCAATATAGGTGATTGAAAGCTTAGATGGTGTAGCCAGTGTGACTAATGATGTTTTATTTTGGGAAATTGCCTAGCAAGAATATGACTTGGATCTGTCAAGACAGACGAAAGATTAAGGCAAAGATGGTTTGATATAAACTAAATTAAATATAAGATTTTTGCAACTTTTCTGAAGTACAGGGAAATGTATTGATTTCAGATAGATTTAAAATTGAGTCTGCAAGACTGAAAAGCAATAGTGAATATTCTCATGATAAATAATCACATCTACATTTCCTATGCATTGCACAGTACAATTCCAAGATCATCCCTAATTTCCGTATCTAAAAGTATCATTCATGAAGCTACATGAGCATAATATGGGATAACTCTGGACAATGCAGGAAAATAAATGTTTTGAAAAGTTTAAAACTCTAATCGCTGTCACTGTTGCACTCAATTTTTGTGATGTATCCCAGTCTACTATTCTCTAGGCAGATCATCTAATATTAGTGTAGGAAGGCTGACCAATAGATGATAGGTCAAGATCTCTGACTAATATTTAAATGTTCCATGGTCAAATAGAAAAGGACAGGCTAGCTATAGTTTTGATTGTCAAAGGTTCCCAAGCTGTGGAAATGGGTCACAAACAGTTTGAAGGAATATGTAATAACACTTTACATGAAACACATGCAACACTTAAAAGGTTATTGCTGTCTTTACAAACAATATGGTCTGCAAAATTAGTAAAATTTGGTAAGATGAAATCAGATAGTTGAGACCTTAAGTAAAGCATATCTATAGCAGTGCAAAAGAGATTTATTACAGATAGTTGTTTCATGCCAATACATCTTTTCCATTTGCCTGTATCTGCGAGAAGCTGGAAGAGTTCAACATGTGTAGAAGGGAAATGTTTGAAACTACATTTAGTAGGTTCATAGGGTCATAGGTAGGTACCAGGCTATCTGTCTGAGGGCATTTATAAGCCTAGCCAGAGTGTGTCAGCTTTCACTGCCCCATTGATTAATTAACTGATCCTCTGTCAAGAAGAGCCAATGAAGTGATCCCAGGGGTGTATTTTCTGCTACCCATCCACTCGTCAAGGTTTCTCTTGAAGAGTGTTAGTGAGGGGCTCTGCCTAATGTAGTTAGGAATCTTGTTCCAAAGCATGGGGAGTCTCTGTGATGGGAATGTATCCCTCCAGCATGTTCAATTTATTGTTGTGGCAAGGTTTAGCTCACTAGAGCACGTGGCTCGCAGTGACTTGGATTTCTTTAGGTGGAGCATGTCCATCAATTCTGAGTTGGACATGACTTTGTAAGCCAGGCAGAGATCACCTCTGAGTAAGCGATATGCCACTGAGTACAGCTGGAGTTTTTCCAGTAGGGCCGCACAGGACATATGTTTGAGACCAGTAATCCTCTTGGTGAGGTATTTTTCTGGTCTTTCCAGCTGTTGGAAGTGTCTTGTGAGGTACATCCCAAACGGGGCATTGCACTCTATGATGGGTCTAATGAGTGACGAGTAGAGTGGCACTATAACCTCTTTATTTCTAAGTGCAAACCCTTTAGTAATTAGATGGGCTACATAGAAGGATTTCTTAACTACTTTGGCAATATGATTGTCAAAGGAGAGATTACTATCTACCTTGGTCCCCAGATCTCTTATTACCTCTTCTGTATTAAGGGGGCTGCCACCTATGTGGTAATTCATGGGTGTTTTGTTTTTCCCAAACAGGAAGAGTATGCATTTTTTGGCATTTAGCTTGAGACCATGACTTTGACACCAGGTGTCCGTCTCAGTAAGGCTCTTTTGGAGAATGTCCGTGTCAGCCGGAGAGTCAATTATGGCTCCCAGTTTGCAGTCATCGGCGAACTTGGTTAGCCATAGTCCCCCTGTGTTTGCCTGTACTTCTGAGAAGTATATGCCAAACAGTAGAGGTCCCAGGACCGAGCCTTGTGGGACACCACTTGTGACTGGTTTAGAGTCGGACCTGGAGCCCGCTATTCTTACCGTGTGACTTCTGTCTGTAAGCCAGTTGGCAACCCATCTCATCATGTAGGGGTTTTATGTTTAGGCTGGTGAGCTTTTCTATAATTCCCAAGTGGGGAATGGTGTCAAAAGCCTTGGCGAGGTCAAGGTAGGCTGTGTAAACTACCTTCTCCTCATCTATGGCCTTGGTGACTGTCTCAAAGAAGTCAACCAGGTTTAGTAGGCATGATCTGCCCTTAACAAAGCCGAACTGGGTCGGGTCAAGTGTTTGGAGGTTCCCAATGTCTTTGTTAATGAGTTCCATAATGATGCGCTCCATAGCCTTGCAGACCAGGCTAGTCAGGCTTATGGGGCGATAGTTACCAGGGTCAATTGTGGCCCCTGTGCAATAACTGTTGCTGTGTGCCATTCTATGGGCATGTAGCCTGTGGGGAGGCTGAGGTTGAACAGTGTGTTTAGGTGGGGGGTTAGTTTGTTCTGTAGTTCATGCAAATCGCAGCCTGGGACACCATCTGGCCCTACTGATGCTGTGCTTTTGGCTTTTGAAAGGGCTGTTTTCACCTGTGCATCTGTGATATCTGGGACACTACACTTTTCTGGTATTGTTGTGGGCCCTTTTAGGGGTGAGAGGGGGGTGAAGTTTGCACTGAATCTATCTGCCAAGATGTTGGCAATATCAGTGGGTTCAGTATATTTTGTGCTATTTTGCTCTAGCTCAGAGTATATCTGTGAATTGCCACTTAAAGATTCTTGACATAGCTAAAGAAGGCTTTGTGGTTATCTTTTGAATCATTGGCTATTTTTCTTTTGAAGTTAGCCTTGGAGGATTTTATGAGGGACCTTAGTTTCTTACTGATACTGATCAGGAATGTCTTTCCTTCTTGGGATTTGCTTTTTTTCTGAACTAGTTTTCTCCTTCTATTGTATAGCCTGTTTATGGCAGGGGTCCACCAGACTGGTTTCCTTCTCTTAGGGGAGTGAATCTTGGTTTTGCTAGGGATGGCACGATCCATGCATCCTTGTAGGTGCTCATAGAGGGCATTTGTAAAGGTTTCTGCATCTTGGACACTGTTATCCTTTAGCAGGGGGGCTGTGAAACTTACCACCTCTGTCTTTAGTAAGGTGAAGTTTGCTATAGAAAAGTTTTCACTGTGATTTCCTTGGTTGGAGGTGGTGGTGTGGTGTGGACATCCAGAGTGATTAGTTTATGGTCTGATCTAACCAGCGACGGGTTGACCTCTGGTGTGGAACACCTGTTGCCCATGTTGGTGATGACCAGGTCCAATATGTTTTCACCTCTGATAGGGGAGTTTACCGGCTGATCCAGGACATTTGAGTTGATAAATTCCAGGAAGTGCTGGACCTGGAAGTTTGTACTTGAGTAGTTTTCCCTGTTAATGGTAGGGTAATTGAAATTGCCCAATATCAGGGTGTTCGGTAGGACCTTCATGTTTTCCATTGTCTCCAGAAAGGTGGAGTGGTGGTCCTGGGTCATTGAGGGTGATCTGTAGCAGGCCACAATTTGCATTGCAGATTTGCCTGATGTTAGTTGCACATGGATGATCTCGGAGGTATCGTGCTGCGCCACTAACATGGAGGTGTAGGTATCCTTGATGAATATGGATACACCCCCTCCTTTTGTGTTTTTGTCCATGTTCTGTGGCCGAAATGTGTGGTATGAGTTGTAGCCCGGTAGTGCTGGGGTGCTCTGTGGAGCCTTGAACCAGGTTTCAGTTATTGCACAGATGTCAACGTTCTCCATACTGAGAAGTGCTTTGAGTGCATGCATTTTGAGATTTAAACTCCTGGCGTTGAGTAGCATAACCCTCATTTTTTTATTTGTGCTGTTTACGGAGGTGGGTTTGACTTTTGAGCCTTGCCTAAAAAAGGCACTATGGGGGCAGCAAGAGCCTTGGCCAGTATTCGAAAGCCTAGGGGTGACAGGTTCAAGCTGTCTCTTGTGAAGCAACGAGGTCTGTCGAGCATGTCGTCCCAGGCTGACAGACACTGGATCCCATTTGAATGACACTAGAAGCTTAGCCAATTGTTGAAATTGATCATTTTTTCTTTATACTGCGGTATCATTCTTGGTGAGGGCAGGATGCTACTCAGGGTCAGGGTCATACCGCCTGGGCTACATGATCAGAGAGCTTTTCCATGTCTCTTTTCATGTAGTCCAGGGAGGTACGTCTCAGGTCATTCACACCAACATGAACAATGACAGAGTCATATTTGTACTTGTTCTGGAGTGACCTGAATGCTTGTGTTATGTGGCGGATTCTGGATCCCGACAGGCAGCTAACAGTAACCTTTGCCTTGTCCAGCCTAGTGAGTGGGACGGCAGTGTGCCTGACTATAGAGTCGCCTATTACTAGTGTGTTAGGTATATTATTTCGCCTTAAGTGCTGTGATTGTGTGGCACACTGATTTTTGTGTTTTATGTGTTGTCTGGTTTGTGATGGGTGGTGCAGCTTTTTTGGGTGTCTGCTTTGGAGGTCTGTGATGATTTTTTGCAGGTTTTTATTTAGAACCTCCGGGTATGATTTTGTGTATTTGTGTGTATGTTTTGCCAGTGCTGGGTTAGTATGTCTATGTGAGGCTGGAGTTGTGGTGCAAGTGTTAACCTTCTCCTCATGACTGCCTGTTCCAGTCTTGGTATGTGAAATAATTATGATAAGTCATTTCATACAATCACTTATGTCCATTTTCCATTGTGAGGTGAGATTTTGTATATCCAAGAATTATTACTCAGTGGTGACAATGTCATTATTTCTGTGTAGGTACGAGAAGCCATTTTATGATCATTTTGGATCACAGCACTTATAAAAAAGGATACAGAAATTTGAAACTGGTAACATGTTTGGAAACAAAAGTCAAAAGGAGAAGATGATATCTCCTGAGATACAATGAATATTTTGTATGAATGTGTAAGCTCATTTCTTCACTATAAAGATGCACATACAATTTTATGTGCAGTTTACTACTCTGAACTGAAGACGTAATGTCAGATAAAACAAACATGTCAAAGTGTGACAGTGTTGAATGTCTTTGCTAGGTATGGAATTCCTGAAGATGTGATACCAAATAAAGGTCATCAGCTTGTGTACCAGCAGTTTCACCACTTTGTGAATTGATGGGAGTTGAAACATATTACATCCAATGTAAGATATTCTCAAAATAATGGCAAGTGGAAGATATGGTCTGACAGTTAAAAGTCTCATCAGAAGGTGTGACCATTTGAGATCTTCATATAATTATTTTTCAATAATTCTCAAGTTCTTAAATACTCCATTGCGATTAGAGGTCTTTGTCTACATTAGCTGTTAACTGTTGAATGTCCTTATGATAAACTACCTACTTCATTTCTTCGAATCATTCCTGACAGTAAAGAAACTGCTGCTGAATTGTGCAGGAAAAGATCTGAAGGGGGAATTTTCAGTATGACAAATCATTCGTTAAATGGTGAGATGGATGCTGATTTTGACATGCTGATGAAATGCAACTGTTTCTAGGAAATATGCTACTTCATATCTGCTTCAACATCCTATTAAACAAGTGTAGCCAAAAGAAAAGAATACATGATTAAGCAACCAGAACTAACAGAGATTCAAATCGTCTTGAGTCAAGATGCAAATGACTTATCAGTGAAATCAGGGCATGAGAGTTCATTTCCTTCTCAGAATGATTTTTTTTCCCATGGGTGATAATTCTGCTTATACAAATTGTACTTTACTGGTTAATCCTGATTCTGATATTTTTCTTCTTGCTTATGTGATTGTTTGCCCCTAAGTCTGCTTAACATCAAACCCCAGGATGAACTCAGCCCATTCATGTCCAAAGTACAGTGGAGGGCTGACATCTGTCTTGAGGTGTTATAATTCAGACAGCTACACTGGCTGGTTATGCGTTTATCAGCATCCTGGCAATGAGTGTGTATATGGCTGATAGATGTCTTGAAGTGTTATAATTCAGACAACTACATTGGTTGGTTGTGCATTTATCAGCATCCTGGCAATGAGTGTGTTTATGGTTGCTAGCTGTCTTGAAGTGTTATAATTCAGACAGCTACATTGGTTGGTTGTGCGTTTATCAGCATCCTTGCAATGAGTGTGTTTTTGGTTCATAGCTGTCTTGAGGTGTTATAATTCAGACAGCTACACTGGCTGGTTATGCGTTTATCAGCATCCTGGCAATGAGTGTGTATATGGCTGATAGATGTCTTGAAGTGTTATAATTCAGACAACTACATTGGTTGGTTGTGCATTTATCAGCATCCTGGCAATGAGTGTGTTTATGGTTGCTAGCTGTCTTGAAGTGTTATAATTCAGACAGCTACATTGATTGGTTGTGCGTTTATCAGCACCCTGGCAATGAGGGTGTTTATAATATCCAAAATCTGACCCTGACTGAGGTTTGTCAAATCTGTGTCACTGTATGTCCACAATGCCTTCTCATTGGGCTTCATCAGTTTCATAATGTTTGTCTTTGAGCAGATGCTGGACAATCTTGTGCCACAAATAACATTCTTGAAAGCATGCTTTTATTCATTTTAAATATTACTTACAATGCTGCTAACTCTTCTTGCTGTATGTCATTGCTGACAAACCACCTGATGTGGCAGTGCAAAGTTCATATCCATGCTGGTTCCTCAAGCCAAGACTTAGTGATTCAAAATAACTGTTATACGGAGGACAACAGTTTCAAGATAGAACCAGAAGAAAATATTTTTCTCTTGGGAGCAAACCTCACAGTCAGTTAATATAAATATTTGTTGTCATATTCAAGAGGAAAATACTCAGTATTTTGTGGTACTCTGATTGAATTTTTTTTTTCACTACTGGTCTTTCAATATTTTTCAGACAATTGTGTTTGCAGAAAAAAAGCTGGCTATTTTCATTTGAGGGGGATGGTGATCTATTAAGCTCTAGTGTACCCTTCAACATGTAGTAATCTATTGGTTATACTAGGATTGCATGCAATGATGGTTTGTAATCCAAGAGAGGAAGCACTGCAAAAGGTTGCCATGCCGTGGCTCACACCTAGCATATACCTTACCCAGGGAATGAAAAGGGCTAAACAACATGTTTTTTTTATACAATTTAAGAATGTTTTATTTGCTGTTAATTGTTTATAATATGACATTTTGCCCTGCTACTGAGGTACTTCACAGATATTTATACGTTCAAACAATGCATGTGTAAAGTTAACATTTTTGAAAACAGAAAAGAGAAACATAGGTAAAGATGTTTTAAGAAGCATGTTTATAAAAATTCTAGTTAGCCCAAAATGTCTATATTTTTAAGAAAGCAATTACATTAATACAGAAATATTTAGCCATGTTTAATTATTTTATGAAATCCTGGGTTAACTCTGATAAGCAAGTTTTGTTATTACAATGACTGTAAAGCCAGGTATGCATATCATTATGTGCATATGGGTGAATGTACAATACATCTTGCCAGTTTCACAGTCATCTTTTATTTGCAATAATACATTGCTGGCACAGGTGTGTTTGTAATGCAGCACTGGTGTTTAGATAAAGAACACCACTGCTTAGTTATAAAATAGAAAATGATGACCATTTCTTTACCTTTTAACTGGCAATATATTTTATTGCAACTGCCTAGCTTGTCCCCATGAGATAGATTAACATTTAGTCAAAGAGAAAATGCATTTTCTTAATTAAGTGCTTGAGTTTCTGTAATTGATGTAAAGGAACAGTTGCACAATATGATGCCATTGGCATGGCTTTCTACTTCTATATAAAGGTCACTGGTAATAAATAAGTACATCTCAGCATACCTCTCAACTGTCCCTGATTTTCAGGTACGTCCCTGATTTTGACTCCAATTTTAACTCTGTCCCTCTTAATCTCTCCTAAAACTAGTGACTTTTGGAGGAAAGGTGGTGAATTACACTTAATGAATAATGACAATAATTAAGAGTTATAAACTTTTTCTTTTACTTCAGAAAATGTGTATTAACTCATATGCTCTGATTCTGTCAATGTTTCAAGTTAATAGCACTAATATTTTAAAAGTGTCCCTGATTTTTTCTTGACTTGTCCCTGATTCTGTTTAAATTTGTCCCCAACTGGTTGAGAGGTCTGCATCTCAGCAAGGATTCAGTAATTAAGCTAACACTTATAAGCAGTAACTAACTAAAAATACAACTTATTTCATTACTTTTGGAATAGTGTTCCTCACAAATATGTATATGTGAATATAAATATAAATATATAAATATATATATATGTGTGTGTGTGTGTGTGTGTGTGTGTGTGTGTGTGTGTGTGTGTGTGTGTGTGTGTGTGTACATTATGTATGTATTTTGTTAATTATGTAAGTTGGCTGGTCCATGGACGAACCATTTTTAGCCATAAAAAGGCCAATGTGGCATTTACAGTATAAAACAGTTATACATTTGCATAGACATACAGTTATGCTACTTTTGCTGTTCTGTGAAGCTGTTTGACTCTCTTTAGAGTTCTACACTAGTAAACTGCGGAACTGCTGAGTGGAATAAAGTTGCTGATTTTGTTTACTAACTTGTTTTTATCTATGTGTATAGTGTGGAGTTCACAGTTACTCTTTATATATAGTAATTATTTTTAGGTATGTGGCATGATTTTGACAACACCATTTTGGCAACAATGGATAGTAGGTTAGAATATGGTAGCAATAACAACAACAGTAAAATTCACTTCCAAGTATCTATGGAAAGATTAATAACTTCTGGTTTTACATCTTAAATGCTGTCTTAAATATTTTCTGAAACATAACAGACTAATTTTAATTTTATATCGATGAGTAGATTCCTTGTGAAAAATAAATATAAATTACAACTTGAGTGCTAAAAGGCTTAACCAAGTTCTTACCTGGTACATGGAAAAGGCTGGGGATGCTCATTAAAGCTGATTTCATGATACACAACATCAGAGTGTACCATGATACTTCCACCAAGTATAATACTCCCATTTTTTGAATATGACTCCACTGAGTGACTTCTAAGTTCACATTGGATTTGCAATGAAATTTTAACTGTCATACAAAAGATTACAGAATATACCATAATATGCTTGATATACATCTTAGCTGGAGTAGCTTGTATAATCTATCACTGTTTTTGTTTCACATATCTAATGCATGTTAGTTTGACTGAAAAACACTAATCTATAGTTTTAGTATATAAAAATTTACAGAAGGATAATACATTTCCAAATAAATGAATACCATGTTGTCCAATAACCATGAAAAAGAATAGATGCAGGTTGTAAGTCTAAATTGGTCTGAAGCTCTGCACAGTTGAAGTTGAAGATAGTAGTACTACTTGTCTTGCTAAAGTATATTTTATTTATAGTGCTTCCACATTTCTGAAACAACATTTAATGTATTGAATTTATTGTACTTAATGAGCAGAATTTATGATTATAATAATCAGTGGCCTCTAATTATATTTATTTAACAGAAAACTAAGTAACTTCATTACGTCAGACTTATTTACCACAGTGTCATTTTATAAAACTATATGGGCTTATTTATCACAAACATTTATTTTATAAAGCTACATCAGCAAGCCTTAATCAGTTTTTGAAAAACAACAATGAATATACACTTCATTTCTTGTAAAGGAGTACACTTCATACCATGTATTTATGTATTTGAGAAACTAAGTGATATTTCCCATAGCTGCTTATTTATTATTTTGTTAACACTGTAAATAGGATGCTCTTGTAAACGTGCTCTCTCTTTAGCATACTTAATAATTATTATCTATATAATAATAGGGTTTCTACTAAAGTAGCATATTCCATTCAACCAGCATGTATCCATCGTTGTTTCTTCACTAGATTATTAGGTTCTGAAGTATTGCAATAATTTAAACTCAAAGTTTGAAAGGCTTCAGACTTTACATGTACAATAGCCTTGGATTTGTGAAATATCAGTTTAGCATTTCCATTAACTTCTTATAAGTTTATAGATATACACTAGGCTAATGGCCACAAGGACCCTTATAACCCTTACCATGCAACCCAAATATGCTCTACAAATTCAATTTATATAGGGTGTGAGTTACTGACTGCCTCTGTCCATTAGAGACCTAGACACAAGACCAGAGGTGAATTTCCAATTACCCATCCATTTGTCTAAGTTGTGGTTAAATAGAGTTAGGGAGGAATTCTGTTTCATATGGATGGGGAGCATGTCCCAGAGAATGGGAATTCTCTGAAAAACATATCTGTCTCTCCAACATGTCTTATTTATGCAGCAAGCAGAATTTAATTATTTTGATCTACTAGTTCTGATGCTGTTTATTTTGCAGATGTGCACAAGCTTCATCAAAATAAGGGTCAGGGTTGAATTGTATGCCAGGTAAAGATCACCTGTCAAATGTGTATATGATACCGAGTAAAGAGACAGGGTTTTGAGGCAATCAGAATAGGGCATTGTGTTTACTTCGTGTATTGTTTCTGTAAGGAACCCTTGTGGACATTAATGTTGCTGAATTTGTCTGGTTAGGTGCATTCTGAAGGGGGTATTTTACTATCTAATGGGTCTTATGAAGGGCAAGTACTGTGACACAATGACCTCTTTGGATCTAGGTGCCATGCCCTTACTTATAAATTGAGCAACATAAAAGGATTCTCTTACTGACATGGACACATATTGGTTGAATGTTTGGTTACTATCTGCAGGAGTTCCAAGATCCCTGACTACAGAATCAACTTTTAGGAGTGTTTTATTGATGAAGTAGATACTCAGGGTGGCTAGCTTCCCAAAAGGTTTTATAATGCATTTCTTGGTATTGAGTTTTAAGCCATGACTTTGGCACCAAACATTTGTCTGTGTTAGACATTCCTAAAGGGTGTTCTTGTCTTGGGGGGATTCAATGACTGCTCAAAGTTTTCAATCATCTGTGAACTATGTCAGCCTGAGATTTTTGACATTGGCTTTGATCTCCAACAAGTAGATGCCAAAGAGGAGTAGGCCTAACACAAAGCCCTGAGGTACTTCAGTGGTGACTGGCCTTTTTGTAGAGGTGACATCACTGATCCTAATCTTTTGTGGCCTATCAGTAAGCCAGCTAGGTATCCAGCATGTTATAAAGGAGTGTATGCCTAGTTCCATAAGTTTGTTGACAATGCCCAAGTGGGTTATTGTATCAGATGCTTTAATCAAATCTAGGTAGGCAGTATGCACCAGTTTCCCTTCATCCACTGCCTTAGTGACTTTTTCAAAGAAGTCCACCAGGTTAAGTAAGCATGACCTTCTTTTGACAAAGCCAGACTGGGATGGATCCAATGTGTAGAGATCTCCTTTGTCCTTGTTGATAATTTCCATAATTCTTTCCATGACTTTGCAATTAAGACTAATCAGAGTAATGGGTCTGTAGTTTTCAGGATCTGTTGAAGGTCCTCCCTTATGAAGGGGAATGATTGTCACAGTCCTCCATTTTCATGGCACAAAGCCTGTTGTAAAGCTATAGTGATTCCAGGGGTCCTGATAAGTCATATTTTAGACTGTTCAGGAGGTATCCTGGCATATTACTGGGGCCCATTGAGGCTGTGTTCTTGGCGTTATTGAATGCATCCAGTTCATGCTCACTAGTTATAGTTGGAGGGTTATGTTATAGGGTATTTCTTGGGAGACAGCTGGAGGTGAGATAGAGTAGAGATGGAAATAAATTTGTCCACTAACAGGTTCGCTTTATCACCAAGCTCACTGAATATGGCACCATTAACCACCAGTTTAGCACATTGCTTTGTGCTACCCTTGAAGATTTTGACAAAGCTTAAGGAGGCTTTATAGTTATTTTTCACCTTGGAGACTACCTTAACCTCAAAGTTGGCTTTGTTTGACCTAATTAACCCTTTTGGTTGCTTATTGAATTTAATGACAGAGATTTTATCTTTAAGGGAATTACACTTCCTGATGTTTGTCTTAATTTTTATCCTTTTGTTGTATATCCTTTTTAATTTAAGATGCCATCAGGGTGTTTTTCTTGGGGGAGCTAATTCTGGGCTTACTTCTATTAGGCACAGCAACCTCTATGCAGACATTGATATGATTACAAAGAGTTTCTGAGAGCAATTCAATGTTGGCTTGCTTGTTCTCAGAGTTTGGAGTGGCATTGACTTTTTAAAAACCATCACTTATAAAAGGTAGTTTGCCTTGGAATCATTCCTAACTGTTGCTGGTTTTACTGGGATTACAGAGCTGATTTTGATTTCAAAGGAGATAGCATTATGGCTGGACCTTACCAGGGAGGTTGAGACATTTGGGAGGAGTGCAACGTTCTCCCTTATTTGAGTATGTAGTCCAGTATGTTGGAGCCTCAAGTGGGAACATTCACTATTTGGTCAAGGGTGTTTGTATTTACAAAGTCCAGAAATTTCCGTGCCTGTAGTTTTGAGGCCATGTAGGATTCCCACTATATAGAGGTGTAATTAAAGTCTCCCATGAGTAAGTTGTTAGGCTGAATAGTAAGTGTCTCCAGTAGGTACAAGTGTGTATTGTAAGCTTCTTGAAAATTAAGAATGACCTATAGTTGGCTAGGATATGTTATGGGATTTTGTCTGTGATGATCAGCACATGGAGGAATTCCAGTGCATCATCCTGTTTGACCACCCTAGAGGCATTCTTATTATTGATGTATATTGAGGCACCTCCAGCTTTAGTCCTTGTCTGTGCAGCTACTGCTCTAAAGCTGTTGAAGCTCAATGAAAACTTGCACTGCTGTGGTACTCTATGCCACTTTAAACCACATCTCCGTAAATGCACAGATGTCTATATGCTCAAGTGGAGGGAGTGGAGTTTTTTATTTAGGCTCCTGACATTGAGCAGTAACACCTTGAGGTTCAATTTAATTGAATATACATCAAACTAATCTCATTGGATATTCACATCCCAACCCCACCCCCTGCCCAGAAAACCACAGTGAAAAACTTCTCTAAAGCAAATTTCACACTCCTCAAAACCGAGGTGGAATCCTTCAAAGCCCCCGGGCCTGTGGAAAATACGGCCCAGACCACAGAATCCTTTATAAACGCATCCTATGAACACCTTCAGGAATGCATGGATCATGCGATCCCAAATAAAACCAAGACCCAATCCTCCAAAGGCAGACGTCCTGTCTGGTGGACCCCAACCATAAACAAACTATACAATAGAAGGAGGAAGCTACTAAATGATAGAGCAAAATCCCAAAAAGGGAAGGCATCACTGATCAATATTAGCAAAAAACTATGGGCACTCATAAAATTGTCTAAGGCAAGCTTCGAGAGAAAAATTGCACAGGACACTAAGGATAATCACAAGGCTTTCTTTAGTTATGTTAGGAACATGGGTGGTAATTCCCAGATATGCTCAGAATTAGTCCAAAATGACAAAAAATACACCGAACCCACAGACATTGCCAACATCTTAGCTGACAGGTTCAGCGTAAACTTCTCCCCCCCCTCCCCACCAAAAGGGCAAATATCTATCCCAGCAGAGTGCTGCCCCCCTGACATCTCAGATGCTCAGGTAAGAGCCGCCCTCTCCAAAGCAAAAAACACAGCATCAATGGGACCAGACAGTGTCCCGGGCTGCATCCTACATGAACTCCAAGAAGAGCTAAACCCAAACATAAAGCTACTGTTCAATCTCAGCCTTACTACAGGATATGTGCCCAAAGAGTGGCGTACAGCAACAGTGGTCCTCTCCATAAAGGTGGTGCCTCAATGGATCCTGGAAACTATCGCCCCATAAGCCTGACTAGCTTGGTCTGCAAAGCTATGGAAAGGATCATCATGGACCTCATAAATAAAGATATTGGGGACCTACAGACACTGGATCCTACCCAGTTCGGCTTTTTTAAGGGCAGATCCTGCCTCTTAAACCTGGTTGATTTCTTTGAAACAGTCACCAAGGCCATTGACGAGGGGAAGGTGGTCCACACAGCCTACCTGAACCTCGCAAAAGCCTTCGATACAATACCCCGCTCTGGCATTATAGATAAGCTCACCAGCTTAAATATAAACCCCTATGTCACTAGATGGATTGCAAACTGGCTCAAGGACAGAACCCACATGGTTAGAATTGCTGGAGCCATGTCAGACTCCAAACCAGTTATAAGTGGTGTCCCACAGGGCTCAGTCCTGGGACCTCTCTTGTTCGGTATATATTTCTCGGAGGTACAGGCCAACACGGAAGGACTGTGGCTGACCAAGTTCCCAGATGACTGCAAACTGGGCAACATAATTGACTCTCCAGCCGACACAAGCATCCTCCAAAAGGGCCTCATAGAAACAGACAACTGGTGCCAGAGCCATGGCCTCAAGCTAAATGCCAAAAAGTGTATAGTCATCCCCTTTGGCAAAAACAAAGTGCCCACAAATTACCACATAGGTGGTAATCCATTAAGTACAGAAGAAGTAATTAGGGACCTGGGGACCCAAGTTGATAGCAATCTCTCATTTGACAACCACGTGGCCAAAGTGGTTAGAAAAACATTTTATATAGCCCACTTAATCATGAAGGGATTCACATCTAGATCAGGGAGGTCATCGTGCCTCTTTACTCATCCCTCATCAGGCCCATAATTGAGTACAATGCCCCTTTTGGGATGTACCTTACCAGACACCTGCAGCAACTGGAAAGACCCCAAAAGTACCTCACCAAGAGGATCAAAGGGCTCAAACAGATGCCATATGCTGCCCAGTTAAAGAAACTCCAGCTCTACTCAGTGGCATACCGCCTGTTCAGAGGCGATCTGTGCCTGACGTATAAAGCCATGTCCAACCCGGAATTAATGGACATGCTGCACCTCAGAAAATCCAAATCCCATCGAGCTACACACTCGAGAGACTTGAACCTCAGCACTGAAATAAATAGGACATGCTGGAGGGACAGATTCATAACCCAGAGGCTCCCTTCACTCTGGAATAAAATCCCAGTCCAGGTTAGGCAGAGTCCCTCATTGACTCTCTTCAAGAGGAATTTTGATGAGTGGATGGGAGATCATAGGTTTACCCCGGGTATCACTTCTGTGTCACTGTTAGACAGAGGCACAGTATACTAACCTCGAAAAAGGGCATAGCAAAATAAATTTAAAATGGGTGGTGAAAGCCAAACACATTCTGGCTAGGCTTATAAATGCCCTAGGGCAGATAGCCTAGTATGAACCTATGAATCTATGCTATGTTGGTGGAATTGCCAATTTGACATTACTTAAAAAAGGCACTATAAGGGTGTATAATGTTTTAGCCAGTATTCAAAAGTCTAGAGGGGACAGGTGCAGATGATGTTTGACAAAGAAACGTGGTCTGTGAATTGTGAGTTCCCAAGCTGACAAATATTGGATCCCCTTAGGATGACACCAGAAAAGCATTGTTAAAATCAATAATTTTTTGCTCATATTGTGGTATAATTCATAGTGATGGCAATATGCTGCTCAGTGCCAGGCTCATATCATCCGGTGACACATATCCTAATAGCTCCATAATGTAACTTTTCATATAGACTGGGGAGGTGCATCTCAGGTCATTTATACCTACATGGACTATGATGGAATCCTACTGGTACCTGTGGCTTAATAACTTGAGTGTGTGCGTGATTTGGTGGATCCTGACCCCAAATTATCAACTAATTGTTATCTTTTCTTTGTTCAGCCTGTTTAGGGGAGAATCAGTATGTCTTACAATGGAGTCTACTATGACAAGTTTCCTGGAAAGTGTTTACTTTTATTTTGTGCCTCTGTTGAGACTGACTGTAAGTATGGTATTAAACAATGTTTTTTCTGAGTGCCTTTGGGAGTCATAGCTTTGCTGACAGGTGGTCTAGGCAGTCTTTGTTGTTTTGGAGGATTTCTTTTAAGTGCCTCGGCATATGTCTCTGTGTGTGTTGTGTGCTATGGGAGGTGGGTATTGTGTGCAATATTAACTTTATGTTTTAGCCGGTATTTGAAAGCCTGGATAAGACAGGTGCAGACTATCTCTGACAAAGCAATGTGGTCGGTTAACCATGTCCTCCCTGGCTGACAAATATTGGACCCCCTTAGAAGGACAACAAAAAGACAGCCAATTGTTAAAATCAATCATCCTTTTCTCATATTGTGGCATCATCCTCAGTCATAGAAACATATGGCTCAATGTCGGGCTCATATCAGTCTGCAGCACATAGTCTGGGAGCCCTGTAATGTCTCTCTTCATATAGAACAGGGAAGTACAGCTCAGTTCATTTACACCTACATGAAAAGTGTTTAATTGCCTTAAGGGCTTGGTTTTTTGGTGGCTTCATTGAGACTGATATTATGTGTGGTGTTAGGTGTTGTTTTTTATGAGTGCCCCTGGGCATGATGTTTAGGAAGATTGCTTTTAAGTGCCTCAGCATACATTTGTCTATGTGTGGGTTGTGTGCTATGTGAGGTGGATGTTTTGTGCAATATGTCAGTAACCTGATGTGTGCTTGTATGCAAGAGTTTAGCCTCCAGTGTCATTGTATAAGTACACCTCTCACTGTACCCCCCTCCAATGTCTTGCATCTCTTTCTTTATGTATTAAGTCGTTGTCTGTATTTTAGTCAGGTAAGTCCAGTTTGACCCATTTACCTATTATAAGGACTGAACTTACAGCATTAGACCAGTATGTATTTGAAAATGTTGCTGCACTATCTTCAAACCACATTTTAATAAATGATTGTATTAATTTATTGGCTTATTTAAAATATAATATATGCTGTGAGGAAACATTATGTTCACAATGTATACTTTTCAAAATGCTTCATTATAAACTCACAAACTATTGCTACTACATGGTCACAGTGTTGTATTTTTCTGCACAAGTAATTTTTAATGAATAAGACCAGTTTGAAACACTCCACTATACCAAATCAAAATGTAGCAAATCTTACTAAATTCCTTGCCTAAAAAAGATTCAGACTACCACCTCAAAGAAAGACACTACCTGAGCACATAAAACATAATTTCATGCAATTATGGTGAAACAAAATTAAACAAAATTTTTTGCAGGCACAAGCCCATTTCTACAGTGTTACATATAACTTTTCTTATAGAGGTTGCTACTACTCAAAGAAAGAATGAAAGAATGATCACTAAAACATTACTGTCTTTATTGCTGGGATGCTGTGATCTCAGAATGTACTGCATTTGTATGTATCATTACTACCTATAGGATGCTGGATGCAAATTGATGAGCAAAGAATGTATCATGGAATACTGCAAAAATGCATGAGCAGCTGTGAAAAAATATATAAATTAGATATTGAGCAACAGTAACATGAAATCCTTTTAAATATGTGCTTATATTCAGATGCAGTTCCCTGACTTTGGTAAGGTTGTCTGAATGACATTATTTGAGTTATATAGCATATGTTTGGAAATTGCAGGACTCAAACCCAGGTCACAAGGGGTTCGATCAAATTGATCTCACTTGTGTAGTCCATGTTGAAAGGCTGTTCAATGTGCAGCATTTTTTTTCTATTATTGTTCAATATTAGTCAATGGTCATATGATGTCTTCATTCCTAGGCAAGATTATTAGTAAATTACATAATAAATTGCATTGCCTGGCAGCACACCATTTTGCAAAGCAATATAGAAAATAACATTCTGCATAAATAGTTTGTTAAACTTGCATTTGCTTTAACATTTTCATAGGTTCGTAGATGTATAGTAGGCTAACAACAAATAGGATCCTTAAAAGAAAGGAGAAAATGAACTTGGTAAACAAGTCACCAATAACCAAAAACACCAAGCCAAATTGATCCAAGGCAGGAGACTTTATTCCATACATGGCGAGCATACAAAACAGGATAAACACAAAACAGGACCCTTAAAAGCCTAGCCTCACAGCCCTTTAAAATTTATCTTCCATTATGCAACACATCTAAACTTCATATTCAGTAACACTCATCTAGTAAGAGCTACTGTGATTTATTCATGTCACCATGTTAAAAGTGGGTGAGGGTCTCAAATTAAAATAACAAGTAATAGTTGTCTGCTTTGAGCTAGGAACTGTGTGATACAATAACTCTACTCCCTCTGCACTTAACCATCCCAGGATATTTTTCTCCTTCACTCTCCCTTGTAATTACATCATGTTTCTTAATATCACTTGACTTCTTCCCCCAATTTGCTCTGTAGTCTGTCATCAGACTTCCCAACTTTTGTCTTTCATTTCCATTTGCCTACATCCACCACATTTTGCTGCTTGACCATAACTTGACTTACAGACATGAGAAACTACTTTGTAATAAAACACACTCACAAACAAACACACACACACACACACACACACACACACACACACACACACACGCGCGCGCATGCACGCACACACGCATGAACACACACACACACACATATAGATAGGCAGATGAGTAGATAGAGATAAGTATAGATGTAGACATAGATATAGATACATATATAGTGAGGGAGAGAGATACACCCATAATCTCACACTTTTTTCTTATTACATTTGCCATCTTCTCTCTATCTCTTTCATCTCTCCATATGATTGTTCTCTTAGTCACACTGTTGCATCCCAACTTTAAGTTCTCCATCCCAGCTGTCTTATTTTAAAGGAATTTGCTGGTCTTCTTCTTGATTCCTCTGTTGCACTCTCAAAGTGGCAAATAAAAACAAAATACTTAACTGAAAATTCTAAATCTTCTGCTTTTTTACTCTTGCCACCTACACTGAACACCTATCCCAAACTGCTTTCTTCGTAATTTTCAGCTTAATCGCAGTGCTTGTTTTCTTAATTTTGGAAGCTTCTGGAATAAATTTGAATCATCTAGATCATGGTGCACCTCATGGTGACTACCACATTCTAAGATTTCTCCCTTTATGCCTGGTATATTTCAGGCCACATAAAGCATATAGAGGTAGGGTGATTTTCTAGTTATTGCTTCTTCTTTTGTTGTGGTATAGCATAACTACAGACTCACTGTTATCCATACGTGGCGAGCACACAAAACACGATAAACACAAAACAGGACCCTTAAAAGCCTAGCCTCACAGCCCTTTAAAATTTATCTTCCATTATGCAACACATCTAAACTTCACATTCAGTAACACTCATCTAGTAAGAGCTACTGTGATTTCTTCATGTCACCATGTTAGAAGTGGGTGAGGGTCTCAAAATAAATACACAAGTAATAGTTGTCTGCTTTGAGCTGGGAACTGTGGGATACAATAACTCTACTCCCTCTGCACTTAACCATCCCAGGATATTTTTCTCCTTCACTCTCCCTTCTGTCCTCCTTTGCGTGTCTCTTGCTTTTTTTCTTTCCAGTCATTATTGCTGTTGATATGATATGATAGGTTTTATGGTGCATGAGCATCTAATGGAGAATAGTAAGAGAGCTATCCATACCACTATGTTGTTGCTCCTTCCATGCCACCAGCAAAAATACTGACACTTCTCTCTAGCTCTGTGTCAACATCAGAAGCTCATTTAATTACACCCCTACCACACCCACCTTCCCTTACCCCTGATTGAAGTAAGTAGGCCTGAGCAGCCAAGTGCCCCAGATTGTGTGGAACGCTCTGCATTTGTGATCAATTAAGCCCACTGTTGCACTGTTCCGCAATGAGCAGCCATTGCTCCGCTTTGTGTTTTGACCAGCTTGTACATCGCATATATAGCATAAAACCAAGGCAGTAATTTATTGTATAAATGGATAAGAACTTTCACTCCTGAATTATAGCTTGCAATGTCAGTAAATATATAAGTAATACACAGTTTTTTACACACACTGTAACTAAAACGTAACTTAAGATGGACTGCTTTCCTAACTGCTCTAGTTGCAATCTCATCTACCTTGCTATTTGCAAGACATGTACATGTTCTTATGCAGGTAAGACGAATCGCTCACTATGTGAGCGGGTCTGTGAACACTTATATGCTATCAGAAGAGCAGACGAAAAGAATACACTTGCTAAATATGTTAATATGTGTGGTCTTACACATTCCTTTGCTTTTTTGGTTCTACAGTAATTAAATGAAGATTTTAGAATCTTAGATCTGAAGAAGCACCTGATCCAGCATCCACATCCAAATGAGGAAGGAGTCAGTCCCAAGTTAATAAAATGAGTCATCTGGTCCTAAGAAAAGGAAAGCTGAAGGTCATCTGCAAAGCATTAATACTGAATTACTGGTGATACTTGGAGTGGGAAACAACTCCCTGTAAGTAAATTCAGCAAGTGCAACTTATGCAGTCCGCAGTAATCTATCCTCTTTATTTCTAGGGACACCTGTGTTGATCTCTCCCTTCCTACAGCACTCTCTCTTACAGAAATGTATTTATTCATTCTCTAATTACCTGCTTAAAACAATTTGATGTAGGGAAAATGCGCTTCATGTGAAAGTGTCTATGTGTAAAAAGTAAATAGAGCGTATGGTTTATTGGATCTGCTAGTAGTATACAGATGCAACAGCGCACATTTCAATCAAAGCCAATTTCTCAGGAAATCTTATAGTTGTCTGTAAACCTGTAAGGAAGGGGAGGAAGTATTTTACAGGTATTTTTGTGATAACTGGTAAGGCAGTATACCTCTGATCTTGTCAGCATAAGAAATCTGGACAAAACCAGAAACAACGGGGAGACAAAGGCCAAAAATAGAGACAGATTTTAAATATTGCTCCTATAAGCTTAGAAAGTTGTTACACTAACAGGTTTTGCATTATTGTGTATTTTCTGAAGGACATAAAGTCTGAAACTGAAATGTCTGTCATTATTTATTATTATTTACTGATTTCAATCCTCAATGATTAACCAGAAAGAACACAAATTTATAAGGAGCAGATGAAAATATGAGGTAAAAAACTGGACAGTTGAGTGGTATGAAAAGCAGCAATATAAGAAACACTAGGCAATCATAGTCCAAATGGGACTGATGCTCTGTTAATATAATTGCTGAGTTTTCTGCCAGAAAGAACACAAATTTTATACGGAGCAGACGAAAATATGAGGTAAAAATCTGGACAGTTGAGTGGTATGAAAGGCAGCAATATAAGAAACACTAGGCAATCATGGTCCAAATGGAACTGATGCTCTGTTAATATAATTGCGGAGTTTCCTGCCGTTAGATCTCAATGCAATATTCATTGGCAGAGTTAACATTATCATTTTTCTACTGTTGATAATTATTTAAATTGGGAGTCATCTACCTTGCTATTTTAGATTCCTTGTTGTTATTCAGTTACAATTTACTCACCAGATACATTGAACTGCCCACCATAGCCCCAACTACTCCGGCCACTACTCCAACCAAGGTGCTCTTCATAACACTCACCTGTCCATTTGTATGGATGTAGCTGGTGGAGTCCATGATAGAGTATGACCCTAGCCTAATACCATTCATAGTGAATTGGTACAGCAGACCTGGCACCAGCCACTGAGTATGTTGCATTTTATCTATGGTTTCTGCTGGCTTTGTTTTATTTGACGTGTGTCCTACTGAATTTTAAAAATGTACAGTATTCACTAACTTAGTACGTCTGGCAGAAAGCCCACTTTTAACCAGGTCCCATGGAAATGGTATGTTTTCGCGTAGTGCGAAAATGGGTGTTCTACATTTTGACTGTTTGTCACACATTGCTAGGGTCTGAGATCCACATTGGCCTCTTAAGAGGTTGAGATCTATGAAGTAGGCTTTTACCTTGTCATTCTTCTCCCACCTCTCAATGGCTTCTCCAGTACTTGGGCCAGTTGTCTAGCCTGGATCATAGCTAGGACTTCATCACTCTCTACAACTGAGCCAAAACAAGATGGTTCTTCAGTTAAAATCCAATATCCCCTCTTCCTTCTTTTGCATTTTCTTTAAATAAAACAGACCAAGGTCACAACTGAGGTATTTATTAATAATGACAAGAAAACCACCATAAACTAAGAATCACATTAATGCACAATTTCTTGTCACCACCACAGCTGCATTCTCCCAAATCTTGGATAATAGTGCACCTTTGGTTTTGTGTCATAATATAAGAAGTAATAGTAGCCTTCCCCTGGTCATCATCCTTACAAAATTCACTTGGTAATTATCCTTCTGAATGTAGTCACCTCCAGCCTTGCCAGACCCATCCAAGTAGCAAAGAAACACTCACTCCTGGCACAGATGTTAACTAACTCACTTCACATTTTTACTTTTTCTGTAGTCATTCTTTACATTTTCAGGGATTGCTACCCAATCTTCACAATTTTTTTTGCAAAGCAAACATAATCTCAGAGTAATCCCTTTTAGGCATTTCAGTAAAAATATAAGTAGCAATTTTCCTTCTTGCTCTGAGAACTACTGTGGTGATCACCTACAAAACAGTCCAACAAGATGCATAATCATATTCATCACATTGTATAAGAAATAATGTTATAATGGGCTGGATTCAATAAACCATACACAGTTCACTAAAACCAGGTGTGCCTGCCAATTTGTATTGAGTAAGCAGCTCTACATGGTGTTTATACCTTGCAAACCCAGTAAACATTGTAGCATGCTAATTATATCATAAACAGCTGAACTGTATGCTTATCAACCAATACAAGATGGCAGAGCTATTCAAAAATCTATAAAGCAATCTTGTATACTTAGTGTAGGTTTTGGCCCCGATTTCCAAAACCTATTGAAACACAGCCATGAATACTACACTACACGGAAAGATTGTTAGGGGCTGATGGTGCTGCTCTTATGCATATGTATGTGCAACAGGATCAATTCTATGCTGCTGCTGATAGACCTCAGCCAAGATGGAGGAGGGTGTTTAGACCCCATTTAACTTTTCATGGTCTGCATGAGGTGGAAATAGTAGAGTGCTACAATGTTGATGGAGACCTACTCCAGGAACTCTGCAACCTCTGTCATCCTCCACTGATAACAAGGGCAAACCAAGGGGAACCAATACCTGTGAAGATAAAGGTATGTGCAGCACTCAGAATTTTAGCTACAGGAACCTTCCATAGTCTAACAGGAGACATGCTGGGGGTGTCATAGGCATAAGCATCTAGGATCCTACATCGTTTCCTAAATGCTATGCTACAGCATGCTAGTGACTATATATATATATATATATATATATATATATATATATATATATATATATATATATATATATATATATATATATATATATATATATATTTAGTTTCCACATACCCCTGAGGACAGAACCACATCTATGCAGGATTTATTCCCCAAAGCCCATTTTCCTGAAGTCTTGGGTGCCATAGACTGCATGCACATTGAGATTAAAGCAACACCCAGGGAGCATGGAAGGTTCTACTTTAACAGAAAGGGCATCCACTCCATTAACTGCCAGGTTGTGGGTAAGGGTAAGGGAATCATCACGCATGTAGTGACAAACCCAGAAGGTACCACAATTCCCATATCTGACACAACTCACAGCTCTATCAAAGGTTTTCCAGGAGGATGTCACACAAGGTCATTTACTGGGTGATGGAGGCTATGCACTCATACCATGGCTGATGATGCCCATCAAAAATGCACACGCACCCACAGAGGATTGTTATTATGAGGCATACGCTCAAACAAGAAACATCATACAGCATGTGTTTGGACTGCTGAAGTCCCAGATTTGGTGACTAGATATGTCAGTATAGTCTCAGTACTTCTGCCTTAGCAAAATATGTCCATCTTTGCAGAAAAACCTTCTTTAAAGAAATAGTAGTCACAATCTTCTCTGTCTCAAAACAGACTCCTCGCCTTCAAGTTCCCTAGGTACATGGTTACCTTTTTATAGTGTATATTCAGCCCTCTGAGCTCTGTGCATAATATCACAGTTTCCTACCTTTGCTGAAAACTGTTATTCACTGTCATGTAAGGGGGATATGCACTAGAGTTTGAATGCCTCATAGTAAATGATAATAAGCAGAGATAAGGGAATAATTCCTAGAATACAAAGAGAAGACAGCTGCAGATTTGCAAACATATTCATAACTATTATGTGATCACTCATTCCATGAAATATATTTATACATGTGCAATCAACTGAGAATGTCCAGTTGTATGAATTCTTTAATACTGTATATGACATATGAATTGCTTGTATACACATTATTTGATTGCTATTGCAAAGCCCGTGGCAATGAGAGATAATCCACTGTAACTGTGTTGTCTAAATGTAATAATTTGATGGCTCAAATCTAGAGTAGTTTAGTTGTTTAACCGTTGTTTCATTTTTTTATATTTATTTATTTAATTTTTTGTCTTTACCATGTGCATGGCATGTAGCATAGCACAAACACAGTTCACTGCTGAAGGAAAAAGTGAAAAATGTAATCTGGTGCACCTTCCTCTGTGCAAACTGGATCAGCAAAGATTCACTGCTGTCAGCACTCTGGACAATTCTTAGTGGAGAAACTACAACTAATGCTCACT
Source organism: Protopterus annectens (assembly GCF_019279795.1). Lineage (NCBI taxonomy): Eukaryota > Metazoa > Chordata > Ceratodontiformes > Protopteridae > Protopterus > Protopterus annectens. The sequence goes on along the minus strand of NC_056729.1, from coordinate 620,766,089 downwards.
TTCCCCCATGGCACCATGTATAAGTGCGGTGAGCTCATGCTCCAAGCAGAGGTGAGCCAGGGTTCTAATCCAGCAGACTGTACATTTTAGTAAGGGTGTCACACTGTCATTGCTCCCATAACTTTGATTACAAAGGTATTATGACATACCAATAGCTATGTTCAAGGTAACACCTGGTTCAAGGCTCCAGAGAGGACCTCTGCACTACCAGGCTATAACTCATACCATGCTTTTCGGCCATGTAACCAGGACTGGAACACCAAAGGCGGAGGTGTGTCCATATTCATTAAGGATATCCACACCTCCAAGCTAGTTGCTCAGCATAATGCAGCCGAGGTTATCCAAGTGCAACTAACTCTGGGCAAAACTGCAATCCAAATTGTAGCTTGCTACAGATCACCCACCATGCCCCAGGATTCCCACTCCTCTTTTCTTGATGTACTTGAAAATATTAGGGTTCAACCAAACACCCTAATAATGGGCAATTTTAACTATCCCACCATTAACTGGGAAAACTACTCGTGTACCAACTCCTTCGCTCAACGCTTTCTGGAATTCATAAACTCCAATGCCCTGGATCAACTTATCCACACCCCCACCAGGGGCAACAGTATCCTTGATCTAGTCATTACCAACATGAGTGACCAGTGTTCCACACCTGAAGTCAATGCCTCATTGGTCCGATCTGACCATAAGCTAATTACCCTAGATATCCACATCCTACCCCCAACCCCCATTAAGGAAACCATGGTAAAAAATTTCTCCAAAGCCAACTTCACGCTTCTTAAGACAGAAGTGGTGAACTTCATGACACCCATGCAGATTGACAATACAGTTACGACTATTGAATCCTACATAATTGAACTTTATATGCACTTACATGAGTGCATGGATTGTGCTATCCCAAACACAACCAAGATGCTATCCTCCAAAAAAAGGAAGCCAATTTGGTGGTTCCCTGCCATAAACAAACTATACAACAGAAGGAAGAAACTGTTGCAAAAGAGAGTAAAATCCCATGAGTGGAGGAGCTACCTGGTCAGCCTCAGTAAGAACCTGCAAGAACCTGCAATCCCTGATAAAATCCTCCAAAGCTAGTTATGAAAACAAAATCACCACTGATTTTAAAGGCAACCAGAAAGCATTCTATAGCTATGTCAAGAATCTCAATGGCAACATTCAGATCTGCTCTGAGTTACAGCACAATGGCACTAAATATACAGACCCAACTGATATTGCCAACATCTTCCCCTCTCATCCCCTAAAGAGCCCATCTCTAAACTGGAAGAATGCAAAGTTCCAGTAATCATGGCTGCACAGGTAAAAAAACACACTCTCCAAAGCCAAGAACACAGCATCTATGGGACCAGACAACATCCCAGGCTGCGTTCTACATGAACTACAAAATGAACTGGCACCACACCTAAGTACCATGTTCAATCATAGCCTCACCTCAGGCCTTGTGCCTGCTGAACGGCGCTTGGCAACGGTTATCCCACTCCACAAGGGGTGAGCCAACACGGTCCCTGGGAACTACCGCCCCATTAGCCTGACGAGTCTAGTCTGCAAGGCCATGGAATATATCATCATAGAACTTATAAACAAAGACATAGGTAATCTGCAAACTTTGGACCCCACCCAGTTCGGGTTTGTGAAAGGTAGATCATGTCTCCTAAACCTGATAGATTTCTTTGAAGCAGTCATCAAAGCCGTAGACAAGGGTAAGGTAGTTCACACAGCCTATCTAGATCTTGCCAAGGCTTTCAACACCATCCCCCACTCTGGAATTATAGATAAACTCACTAAACTAAGTATAAATCCCTATGTCACAAGATGGGCTGCCAACTGGCTCACTGACAGAACCCACACTGTGAAAGTAGCAGACTCCAAATCCGATTTCAAACCAGTGACAAGTGGAGTACCACAGGGTTCAGTCCTGGGTCCTCTCCTGTTTGGTATCTACTTCTCTGAAGTACAGGCTAACACAGAAGGTCTTTGGCTAACGAAGTTCGCAGATGACTGCAAACTAGGAGCTATAATCAAAACTCCTAATGATGTGGCCATCCTAAAAAAGGGCCTCACTTAGACAGATGCCTGGTGTCAAAGCCATGGCCTCAAGCTCAATGCCAAAAAGTGCATTGTCATCCCCTTTGGTAAAAACTCTGTACCCATAAACTACAACATAGGTGGTAGTATACCTAACACTGAAAGTGTGATAAGAGACCTTGGGACCCAGGTGGACAGTGGTCTCTCCTTTGATAATCACATCTCCACAGTAGTCAGGAAATCCTTTTACGTGGCACACCTCATCACAAAAGGTTTATCATCCAGAAAAAAAGAGGTCATTATTTCCCTCTACTCATCACTCATTAGACCCATTATAGAGTACAACACCCCTTTTGGTATGTACCTCACAAGACATCTACAACAAGTGGAAAGGCCACAGAAATACCTCACAAAGAGGATTACCAGCCTCAATCAGATGCCCTACGCAGACCGTCTCAAAAAACTCCAGCTTTACTCCGTCGCATATCGCCTACTCAGAGGTGATCTCTGCCTAACATACAAAGCTATGTCAAACCCAGAGCTGTTGGACATGCTCCACTTAAAAAATCCCAATCCTTCTCAGCTACACACTCTAGGGACCTAAACCTTGTCACCACAATAAACAGAACATGCCAGAGGGATAGATTCTTGTCCCAGAGACTTCCCATACTCTGGAATAAACTACCTATCTATATCAAACAAAGCTCCTCATTAGCACTCTTCAAGAAAAATCTTGATGATTGGATGGGAAATAGGAAATTCACCCTGGGGATCACCTCTGTGGCTCTGCTCAACAGTGGCACAAGAAAATAATTTTCTTGGGTGGCAAAATCCAGGGTACCTTTTTAGTTGGGCTTGTATAGGTCCCAGGGCCGATAGCCTAGTACCTACCTATGAACCTATGAACCTATGTATACTAGGTTGAGTGACAGAAAGGTATCATTACTGTTTGCATACACATACTTTTGTAGGTATCATAGCTCACTAATGACTGACAAATGAACCCTTGTTAATTATGTGTGTAACTGGTTTAGCATTTCAAAGATGATCACATAATAAAAATCACAGTTCCATATCTTTGATGGACACAGCAGTTTACTGACAATCATCTAGACCCCATCCCATAACCCAATTATAACTGTAAAACAAAGTGTAATGTGAAGTATTTATCATAACTCCAAAGTTATGCATGTCTTGCCATTTCCAATATACTGTCAGACATTAGTCCTGCATCACAACTGAGGATGTGTCAGGACCATTTAATGTTACACAAATGCAGGCCTAATTGAAGTATAGCACCAGTCACTGTTTAAGCTGTATATTTTTAATGATCATGGTTGGCCAACATTTTTTTCTGTGGCATAATCAACTGTGGAGAAATGTATCCATTTTCTTTTGCACTGGTTTGAATCCCACCTAAAACAAATTACTTTAAACGGCGTGTAAGTCCCAACAAAATATCTGCCAAGTTATCCTATTTATTCCTCCAAAGTCAAGGCTTAAAAGCCAAGCCATTGAATAATTCAGTGTTGACCACTGGACAAAGTGTGAGTAGGTATAGCATCACACATGCCAAAGATCACAGCCAACTTTCACATCATCATTGCTATTTCATAAATCACCTTCCTCTTTGCTTGGCAATGTCTCTCTTTGCTTATCATCTGGAAAATGCTGGTTGGTATGGTTGTGCATGTTTGCACACTGGTCTTAAAATGTGAGATCACAATTTGGCACCAAGCCATTGCTACTGTTGTTGGAGTGCCTCTGCAGACATGGCAGGTTAGGTTATGAGGATGATGGTGCCAAGTTCAGAGCACTGTGGAAGGGTGTGGAGGAGTCCAAAATTTTTGTTGCACACCTCGTTAAATGCTACAGCTGGAGGCTTGCTGAAGGGGGGACTATACTGAGCCTCAGTATAAGGTTTAGGCTTGGTACAACCTACACAAGGCTGTCTCCAGTGTGACTGGCATACTATGCACTGGTGAGCAGTTTAGGCACCACTGCAGTGACCTTAAGATGCACAAGCAGGTACAACTTGAGCAGTGCCTAGATCAGTTTAGAACTGATAACACCCTCCAGTTGTGTAAGTATAAAGATCAAGCAACTTCAATGATATGGAATGATCTAGATAACTAAGACCAGTGTGCATAATGCTTTCATGTCTCTTCTTGTCTCATTTTTTTTTGTTTTACAACTGCAGAGGAAATCACAACAATCAGGGAGGCAAATGCTGAGAGAATGGTGAAACTCAGAGAGGCAAGGGGTATGCCTGCAGCATGACTGACCCTGATGGTACTAATTATTGTGTTTCCATAGATCAGCAGCCACTTCAGCATGTATACCTGAACTGTAAAAGCAAGCATGCATGGTTTGTCCTGTAGCTGTTGGTGATTGTATTAGGCAAGCGTAGTTGTGTATTCAGATTATGTGGGTTCAATACCCACAAATAATCTATAGAGTCACATTCAACAAGTATTAATTTTACAGTTGAAATGGAGCAATAGTGTGTTTTATTCCATGAAAGCATCTATGGAATATGTTCATATTCCAGTGATTACTTATAACAATTAACAATCATGTTTGGAAGTTTGAAAGTTCTATAGCTAGGATAATAATAAATGGCTGTTAATTGAAATAAAGAATGAATGTTACCATGGTTCCAATCATCTCTCTTCTTTTTTTTTGTCTCATCCTCTCCTTATATCTCTTAATTTTTTATACTACATGACAATTTTAATTGGTTTCCTTAAGCAGAGAATCACGTTTGCTTGGTGCTAAATGTTATGCAAACAGTGAAAAAGGCCAACAGTTATTTGTGTAATAAAATGTTGACCCCCATATTTCAAAGACAGACTACAGCATGCACATCACACTATCTGCCAGCAATTTCTCCCATAACATATCTTGTAAGCCTGACACATGAAACATTAACAACAAACAGATGTATTTTGCAGTTAACCCCAATCAGGTCAGTTACCATATGTCTCTATTTGATCACAGTTTGGCAATAAGCACCAGTGGACACTGCTACTTCACAAGTCCTAGTTGAATTCCTGAAATTCAAATCCTGCGTGCACTAATACTTTCCCCTCATCCATGCAAATCAGCTTCTTGGTGATGCACTTTGTGAAGAGGTATATAGTATATCTAACTCTGGTACTAGGCTGTAACCCTCCAATATGACATGCATTCATAAACATAAGAGAACAGCAGTGATGTGTGTGCTTGACTGAACATGTACTTTCTGAAATTCATGTGTGCCCCGCCGCAATGCACTTGCAAATGATATATTAGTACTTGGTCCATTATCAAACACACTGCAGATTTACATAACCTAACTGCATTGCTGCATTTGGTATTGATTTATAGAGACAGTGGACATTGGTCATGCATGATCATATCACACTGATATTGTCAGTAACTTGTATTAATGTAGACATACATCCATCCAAATATGGAGACACATAACTCCATCATTGCACTACTGATGTTTCCCAAGTGTGTGTTTGTGAGTGTGTGTGTGTCTCATCTACACAACATCCTGAAAAACGAGTACATTTCTGACTCACTCCTGCAATATGCATTCATGACAACTTATTTGCCCTAGGTTAACAAAATATAAGTACTTTTGTGAACTGCACACACACAATCATATCACAAATTCTGGTTTTGCACCCAAGTCTCATAACAGTATATGTATCTCACAATGCTATGGTGATGTCATCTTCTATAAAGTGCACTCTGAACAGTGCTAAGCTCAGACTACTGTGGTGGTGATAACATTACGTACCATGCTCGGTAGGTTGTGTAACCTGACCTGATCATCACAAACATGGGGACAAAATGCTCCACACCGGAAGTATATCCCTCATTGGTGAGATCAGACCATAAATTAATCTCATTGGAGATCCACATCCCGCCCCCACCCCCAGCAAAAAAGACCACAGTGAAGAACTTCTCAAAAGCAAACTTCACACTTCTTAAGACTGGAGTGGTATCCTTCAAGGCCCCCGAGCCAGTGGAAATCACAACCTACGCTGCTGAAACCCTTACAAATGCCTTCTACGAGCACCTCCAGGAATGTATGGATCAAGCAATCCCTAATAAAATCAAGACCCTTTCCACCAAAGGCAGGCGCCCGGTATGGTGGACCCCAGCCATAAACAAACTCTACAACAAGAGGATAAAGCTACTACATGACAGAGCAAAATCCCTAAAAGGGAAGGCATCTCTGTTCAATACTAGCAAAAAACTATGATCACTCATAAAATCATCCAAGGCCAACTTTGAGAGAAAAATTGCTAATGACACAAAAGACAATCATAAGGCCTTCTTTAGCTATGTTAGAAACCTGGGTGGAAACTCCCAGATATGCTCAGAATTAGTCCAAAATGATAAAAAAATCACTGAACCCACAGACATTGCCAACATACTGGCAGACAGGTTCAGTGCAAATTTCTCCCCTCCCTCCCCCCCAAAAGGAGAAATATCTATCCCACCAGAGTCTAGCCTCCCAAACATCTCAGATGCCCAGGTGAGAGCATCAATGGGAACGGACGGTGTCCCTGGCTGTGTGCTACACGAACTCAATGAGGAACTAAACCCACACATAAGGCTGCTGTTTAATCTTAGCCTTACTACAGGATACGTACCCAAAGAATGGCATATGGCAACTGTGGTCCCACTCCACAAAGGCGGTGCTTCTACGGACCCTGGAAATTACCGCCCCATAAGCTTGACGAGCCTTGTCTGCAAAGCTATGGAGAGGATCATAATGGAACTCATAAATAAAGACATTGGGGACCTACAGACACTGGATCCTACCCAATTTGGCTTTGTCAAGGGCAGATCCTGCCTCTTGAACTTGGTCGACTTTTGAAACAGTCACTAAGGCCATTGATGAGGGTAAGGCAGTTCACACAGCCTACCTTGACCTAGCAAAAGCGTTCAACACAATACCCCACTCGGGCATCATAGAAAAGCTCACCAGCTTAGATGTAAACCCATATGTCACAAGATGGGTTGCAAACTGGCTCAAGGACAGAACACACAGGGTTAGAGTTGCTGGTGCCATGTCAGACTCTAAGCCGGTCACGGCGGTGTCCCACAGGGCTCAGTACTGGGCCCCTCTTGTTCGGCGTTTATTTTCTGAAGTGCAGGCAAACATAGGGGATTGTGGCTGACAAAATTTGCAGATGACTGCAAACTGGGCACCATAATTGACACTCCATCAGACACAGACATCCTCCAGAGAGGTCTCATAGAAATGGATAACTGGTGCCAGAGCCATGGCCTTAAGCTAAATGCCAAAAATGTATAGTCATACCCTTTGGGAAAAACAAGGTAACCCTAATTACCACATAGGTGGTAATCCATTAAACACGGAAGAAGTTATCAGGGACCTGGGGACCCAAGTTGACAGTAACCTCTCTTTTGACACTCACATTGCCAAAGTGGTTAGGAAGACCTTCTACATTGCCCACCTGATCATGAAGGAATTCACATCCAGATCAGGAGAGGTCATTGTACCCCTGTACTCTTCACTTATCAGACCAATGATTGAGTACACCGCCCCATTCGGAATGTACCTTACCAGACACCTGCAGCAGTTGGAAAGACCCCAAAAGTTCCTCACCAAAAGGATAAAGGGGCTCAAACATATGTCATACGATGCCCAACTGAAGAAACTCCAGCTCTATTCAGTCGCATACTGTCTGCTCAGAGGTGATCTGTGCCTGATATACAAGGCCATGTCCAACCCGGAATTAATGGACATGCTCCACCTCAAAAAATCCAAATCCACCAGAGCCATGAGAGCAAGAGACTTAAACCTCAACACGGATATAAATAGGACGTGCTGGAGGGACAGATTCATCACCCAGAGACTCCCTACACTATGGAACAGAATCCCAGTCCATGTGAGGCAGAGCCCCTCACTGACTCTGTTCAAGAGAAATCTTGACGAGTGGATGGGAGATCGTAGGTTTACCCCAGGAATCATCTCTGTGTCACTGCTGGACAGAGGCACAGCAAACTAATGGGTATAGTATTCTCATCCTAAGGGGTGGTGAAAGCCACACACACTCTGGCTAGGCTTATAAATGCCCTAGGGCAGATAGCCTAGTATGATCCTATGAACCTATGAAAGGTAGGGATTCTAATCTCACAGCACTCAACTTGTGGATATGTGTGTGCAGACTCATGTTAGCATAAGCCTGCTTACTGCTGTTTTCCTTCAAATATCAGTCTGGAGACAATTTTACAACAGGATTTGAGTCCACATCTATGTCAGACAATCCTCCTAACATCTTCTTATTATACACTGATGATGCCACTCTCTATAAAGTGCACTATGACATTGTTAAAGTCAAATGTCTGTCGTGGTGCTAGCATTAACTATTGTGTTCTTTAACTTGGGTAACTAGGCAGGGAAGGGCTCTAATCTCACAGCAGTTGACCTGTGTTGTGTGTGTGTGTGTGTGTGTGTGTGTGTGTGTGTGTGGGTGTGTGTGTGTGTGTGTGTGTGTGTGTGTGTGTGTGTGTGTGTGTGTGTGTGTGTGTGTGTGTGTGTGTGTAGACTTGTGTCAGCATAAGGCTACCCATGGCTGTCCATCTTCAACTAGCAGTCTGGGGAGAATTTTATATAGGATGTGAGTTCACAGCAATATTAGACAGTCTTCCCAACATCTTCTTTTCAGCATACACTGATGATGCCATCCACTATAAAATGCACTCTGACAGAGGGCAAGCTAGACTTCTGTGGTGGTGCTAGCATTACATCATGCAGAACCCACCTTGTGTACCTAAATAGGTATTATGTTCAGCAACAACACTTCTGAGTATTCATATAATAACAACGACCACAAAAACACCAGTGAGTAACAGCTCAACTTTCTAAAATTTAATAAGCAGACAAATCTCACTTCTCTAGCGCCTCGGCCAACAGCCTTTACAGAGTAAAAAATGTGGAGCACATACAAGGTGATATATATAACAAAGTTCATCAGTTAATACATTTAAACAATCAATTAATTATTCAATTATAAAACTTAAACTTTTAAAGTTGCAACAATCATATAAAACTGTGCCAGTTACATTCCTTATTAAGTCCATAAGGACTTAAAGTATTATATTTCATAATTAAAAGCGATTCTTTTTGTCTCAGCACATTTTTTTGAAGAGTAACATTATTAAAATGTAGTGGTACATGTTCTAAAACAGAAACCTTCATACAATCTAAATTGCCATAATGTTTATTATTAAAATGCTCTGAGATGGGACTATTCATCTTTCTGTTTCTCACATCTCTAACGTGTTCCTTAATTCTATGGGACAAAGTCTGTTTGGTTTCACCAATGTAATATTTTTTGCAAGAGCAAAAAATAACATAAATAACTCCTGTATTAAGACAAGAGTATCTAGCTCTGTTGGAGATTTTTTTTTCCATTAATTTCTTTTATTTCCGTATTTATATATTTACAAATGGAGCAATTGTTACATGGGAAAGTACCTATCTCTTTAATATTAGCTGACACAATACTTGTGTTATTAAATGTTCTGCATGAACTGCATCCACCTCAGATGTAATGTGTCCATATATGGTGTCAGGGCCATCACCCACACATTTCCACTGATAATATGATGTACTACTGATGTGATGATGTGAAATAGATAGAGTTGTATGACTTTGTTAACAGTGCCACTGTGTCACATGTGATTCATACCCAAGGTTTTATATGAAGGAGATGTACAGCTTGAAGTGCAATTGTGGCCTTGGTACAGCTATAGTGTGACTGTACTGCATCACAGACATACCACTACATCACATCAGTATTACCCTTGATAGTTTGCATAAAAACTTATGGATAGATGTTAGGATTTTATGGCAGTATGAACATTTTCACTGGCAATGCCAGAGTGACAGTGATCGTGTGGCACATGTGCTGAGTTTTGACATGCACATAGTACGCGCCATGTATTTTTTAGGTATGTGTACAATATTACATGACAGCTTCCTCAATCATTGACACTTCACTTTGCACTGTTGTGTTTTCTATACACATGGCACAGTTGATGCATTGCCATCAGTCTCACGTACTGCTGTACAATTCATTACAATAGATCACTTCTTAATTCACACATCAATTGCAGGTGCTTCAGGCAATATCCATTGCTATCACATGTGACAGATGCATGCAATACACAACTGTGTATAGGTAAACCACTCATAATAGTATAGTTTTTGTATGTGTTGTTATCTGTATAGCCAATACCTATGTCAGACAGGGATGCTTTAGTCAAGTGTATTACATCTGTCACAGTGAGCTCCCACATCTGGAAGACCATACAGAACTATTCTCTGGGATGCATATTCATTAGGACTTGACAGTGCAGGCTTACCTTCAACGTGTTCTACTAGACAAATGTGCGATACGTCTGCCTGTGTTGCACCCAGTAAATACACAGCTCAGTGACAACACTGATGACATGGCTTTAATTCTTGCCAGGGGGGGTGTGGCTTATATGTTAGGTAAACTTCTCAACTTACCAGGGTGGTGAGTTCCCCTTATAAAATACTAGCAATCATTACAGTTATACAAGTTATTTCCTACAGAATGTGTATAATAAGTTACGATCACATATTCTATCAATGCCACAAGTTAATGTTCATAATATTTTAAAAGCATCCACGATTGTGCTGGTTTCTTTCTTTCTTTCTTTCTTTCTTTCTTTCTTTCTTTCTTTCTTTCTTTCTTTCTTTCTTTCTTTCTTTCTTTCTTTCTTTCTTTCTTTATCCAGGAGTCTGTTGCTGTGTGTCCCTGATTGGTTGAGAGCTATGGTGACATGTCAGTCATATTCAAGCATCATTTTGCATATTTTCAGAGTATACACATACCTTCTATTGTGTATACCATCCTTGTTAAGTGTCCTCTCAAGTAAACATGTCAGTGATGTTTATATCTCAACCATTCACCTATATTGGCACATAATCTTGTGTGACCATCACATATATACTATCATGTGTGTTTATATCATAATATACTCACTCAGGAGATGTAAAACAACAGTATGTACTGTGCTATATACATATGTGCATAATGGTATGCTACTAACTTGTCGTGGAAGTGTATATATTGTACGTTGGCATATCCTATCTTAGGGACATTTCTATATTTACCATGCCCTTTTCTTCTTTATTCATTCCTATCATTCATGTCTGTGTACATTTCCAACAGCACAATTTCCCTGCCCAGTGTACCTTTCTGTGTAGTTGCCCTTGCCGTTTACCCCCATTATTTGCTTTAGTGCACATTGCACTCAGTACACTTTTCTCTGCTGTCTTATTACTGCTGTTATTGCAGTATTTTCAGCCCTGGTAGTCATTGTGGTTGTCCACATAATCTCATGGCGCAGGTTTTCTCATAGGCAAACTCAGATGCTTCTCCTTTCTGAGCTCATGCTGCTATACACAGTTTCCTGGCTAGCAACACTATAGCTGGCCATGAAACCTTTCTTGTATTCATGTAAGGTGATGTACAGTATGATTATGTAATTAGCACTGCAGCTCATTCTGTTAACACAAAAACTCTATGTAGGCTTCACATGAAACCTAAAAGAAGCTTACTGAATCCCCAGGTGAGTCTTTATTTTATATTACTATAATCTTTTCTATTTTGATATTATTTAGTAAAGTGCTACTTCACTCATTCTAATACCTACATCTGCTATTTGAGATTTGTCTGTTAAACATCATTTGAGAGGTATCTTTCCTGTGTCAGGCTCTTGCACAGTTTCAGAAATGATTTCTTCCTGATGTTTTAACAAATGTATGTATAGTAACTCAATTACTTATAAATCACCTAAATCCAATACATATATATGCTATACAATAATAAACCCATTCCCATAACTTTCATTTTAAAGAAACAAAACTTCACTAACAATAGTATTTTTCTAATGTTCCTTTTTAATATGTTTAGACTATGTCATCAATGGGCAGCCATGGTGGTGCAGCGGTTAGCGTTGTAGCCTCACAGCAAGAGGTTCTCTGGCTCGATCCTCAGCTGGGGTGCCTTCTGTGTGGAGTCTGCATGTCCTCCCTGTGGTTACGTGGGTTTCCTCTGGGTGCTCCAGTTTCCTCCCACATCCCAAAGACATGCTGTAGGTGGATTGGACACTCTAAATTGGCCCTAGGTATGAGTGTGTGTGTGTGCCTTCTGTGGAAGGTTGGGTGCCGGGCTGGCAACTCGACATTGTAAAACTCCACTGCCAATCATGAGCGGACATGTGATCTGCTGTGGAAAAGCCGAAAGAAGAAGAAGAAGACTATGTCATCAATGTGACCCATTTTATGTATTTTTTTTTTATTTCTGTCTTAAAGAGAAAAGTACTTTAATGAATAAGAATATTTTCCTTTGTATTGCTGTTTGAAAAGTGACATAACTACAATAAACATAATATTCCTAAATATGATTAATAATGTAGAACAGAACTAATACTTCTTTGATTTTGGATTCACTGACAGAATTCAGTGTCTGAATTACCATGAAAACAGTTTGTATATCATGTACTAAATCTCACAGATGATTTCCTTGATATAGACCATGAAGCAATAGCTGAAGCAATGACTTGATATCCGATTAGATTTATGGGAGTGGTGATAATATAGAGTGTAGAGGTGGACAGTGTTTTGTTCTGGGGAAAGAAATGAGTGCCTGCTATTGTAAGAAAGTGAGACAGATATTTCGTTCACATTTAGACTTTTTAATGGCATCACATAAGGGCAAATGATCACAATTGCTGAGAGTAGATCTGAATAATAGAAGGGAGGAAGAAAACTTTCAAAATCTACTTTATACTTTTTCAGTAATATGCTTTTCTGGTATACAAAAAGTGAATAGTATATCAACACAAACATAGATGAGAAATAACTTACTTATATTCACAATGTTAAAAGGAGAATTGATAGAATTGTCATACTGATGTCTTGAGAAAATGGAGATGGATTGCTTCTTGTAGTGGCTGCTTAGTGAAAAGAAGTATCCTTATATAAGATATCGTACTTTAAAATAAAGTCTTATTAAATTTAAACAGAGACGGTAAGTACATATATTACTAAATAATAGTTATAATATGGAAATGTGACATCTAAGATTAAAACAACATGGGAGGTGGTGGGTGATTCCTGTGGGGTGGTTAGCTCTCTGTTGGATGCTAGCATCCACGGATGGAAGTCTTCATTTTAGGAGGTCTGTTTACAGATGCAGATGCTTGGTGGCTAATTGCTTTATGCTGATCACTAGAGTGCCTTTTAAGCCTTTTAATGATGAATATTTTAGACTAAGCTTTTAGCTCTCTTACATGTATTATGATTTGGCGAAAGCAACATAAGATTTTTCACACAGAAGTTTATATTCTAACCTTCTGCCAAAGAAATAATGCTTTTTTTCATAACTGACAATTGTTTACTTATTTGAGGCTTCTCTATTCAGAAGAATGGAGGTTATTAACTTGAAATTTTAATAAGCAGATGGTTATGTATGATATGGTTATTATATACATAAAAGGGAGGGGGAAGGAAGAGAAGACAAGAGAATATGGGTCTATATTAGAACAATGAAGTTTCAAAACTTCGAATGTTCTAATATCGAACCCTATTATGCGAAAGTTGAAAATATCGAAGCAACAGAAAACCAAATTTTTTCCCTAGGGAAAGAATTTGGTTGTCCATTTCTGTTGCTTCAGTATTTTCAGTGCTGTGGTGGAAAGTTACGGGTCGGGTTCAGGTAAGTGTGCGATTGAGTGTGGGTTAGGGTAGTTAGGATTAGGGTGCATGTTAGGTATGTGTGTGATTGTGTGGACGTGAGGGTTAGGGCGGGTTAGGTGAGTTAGGGTTAGGGCATGGGTCAGGTAAGGTGCGATTGTGTGGACGTGAGGGTTAGGGTGGGGTAGGTGAGTTAGGGCACGGATCAGGTAAGTATGCGATAGTGACAGACCTTAGGGTTTGAGTTAAGGTAAGTAGATAGTTAATGGAGTGTGTATAGTTTAGTGTAGGGTTAGGTGTAAGATTTTAGGTGCATGTGTGTGGATTGCTGTTTGTTTGGTGTGCTTGTGTTGTGTGTATGTGTTTTGGAACAACAATTTTTTTTTCCCTAGGAAAAAAATTGCTGTTCTGTATGTTCAATGTTTTTAGCTTTCACGTAATAGGGTTCGATATTAGAACATTCAAAGTTTTGAAACTTCGATATTCTAATATAGACCCGAGAATACAGATAAGAGGTGAATGCAGTCTTTGAGGAAATGTTAAATTTTATGAACATGTTCTATTTGGGAAGGCTGTGCCACAATAAACTGCCAGCACTGGGTAGCATTGTATAGATGATATCAATGTGGTGATTAAATAGTTCCAAGGCTGCAGAAGTGGATAAGATCCAGCTGGAATACTGAACATGCTGATGTTGATGATGCATAGTAGAATATGTGCCTTTCAATGTTATATAGAGGATGAGTACAGGGCCTACAGAGAAACAAGGATATTATATCCTGTTTTCAAACTAGGTGACAGCAGAGTATGCTTGATTTATGAAGGCATCCTCCTCTTCAGCCTTCTTGGGAAATCCTATGCCTAACATCTGGAATAGTAACTATGTTCAGTAGAGGAACAATATAGATTCTGTCATGAACTGTAACATTGGATTCACTCCTTGTCCCTGCTCAAGTATTTGGAGGCATGGGAATTTACCAATATGGTGTACATATGATGTGTGGCAGAAGGCATGTGACTGTGTAGCCCAAGATGTTTTGGAGAGGTGCTGTAACAATAGGGGGATGCCATGGTTGCTCTTGCCCTCCAGTCAGTATCTGTATTTGCAGAACAAGAGTTATGTCCATGTTCTCATCATTAGCACTCCACAAGCTATGTGTCTTGTCTCTATCTTTTTCTCATAGACAAGATAACAATGTACAGCCTTGTATGGAAGACTATCGAGTCTAGGGGCATGATACCTGTGTTGTTTATTGGCAGCTTTGTCACTCTAGCCTTCAGAAAATGTGATCCTCAGTGCACATTGTAAAGGTACAGTAATGACTGTGAACAATTTCAGATGAAATTCTGCACCTCCAAGTTAGAAGTCATCTTTCTTCCCAAAAAATAGTAGAATAGTTTCTACTGGTGAGAAGGTAGCAGCTAACCCAAGGCTTGGGGTTTTCTTCACAAGCACAAGTGGAGGCAATTGGGGGACAGACCAGCAGATGGACACAGCAGCAGTAGCTGCATTGCAAGCATTGAAATGGTCAGTGGTGTTGAAATGAGAAATAATTTATGTGATGAAGCTCTCAGCTTAGCAAGCGCTTCATTTACTAATTGTCATCTATGGTCACAAGCTTTAGGTATTAACGGAGAAGGGGAGATCACAGAAACAAATAGGAGGAACAACATTCCTTAAGGAGGTTGATAGGTCACTCTGCTTGACAAAGGGAGGAGCACACAATGTTGAAGTGTCTCAGAAATACTGCTCCCCATGGGTTGGAGGAGCCAGTTGAAGTGGTTTGAGTATTTAGTAAAAATATCCCAGATCACCTCATATCAGAGATGTTCCAAGAACAGCTAAGGGGAACAAGATTTCAGGGCAGTCCCAAGGCATGAAGAAGAGATTATGTTGATTAGCATTTCTGTGTTTGACTCAGGAACCCTTAGGGAGACCTAGGTCTGTTGATCATAGGAATATCCAGTCTGTCCTGCTCAGATTGCTGTCGTTATGGCCTTCAGTAAGACCAAAAGATTAGAAAATGGATATCTGGATGGATATTAACATGTCTCCATATACATAAACAGCACATATGGTCACCTTTTATTTCTCAGTCATCAATTACTCATTTCTATGCATTATTAAACATTAATGCTGATGATAGCCTGATTCACATTAAAATCATGGTGCTATTTCAAGGGTCACTAGTTGAGCACTATGATGTAGGACAAACTAGCACATAAAAGCATCACCATGCAAGCCAAAATCAGGGCTTCACTTGACAATGTAACTGCGATCACATATTTATAACACTTACTCAAAACAGTAGTATTAAATGCAGCTGCATCATACCTCTCAACTGTACAGATTCTCACAGAATGTCCAGATTTTTGCCTCATAATTTTTGGGCCATTTTTCATAAAATTGGGGTTTTCTAGCAAATCACCAGTAAATCACTGAAGATTTAAGTCACTCAGAAAATAATGACAGACATTTGAGTTTCAGACTTCACACCATTCACAAAATTCATGATAATGCAAACCCTGTTATTCTATCTACTTTATAAGTTTGCAAGAACAATATTTAAAAATTGCCTCTATTTTTGGGCCTTTGTCCTCCAATTATTTATGGCTTTGTCCAGATTTCTTACAGTAAGAGGTTGACAGGTTTGAGCTGCATCTAAAATCATCAATATAAAAAACATGCCAAGGAGATATTTGGCACAGCTGCAACCATCACACACCAATCCACGAAGACAGCAGGTGACTTCTGAAATTTAGGTAACCTATATATTTCCACAATAACCAAACATTTCATCTTTCACTTTATGTCTTTCTTACTAATGCAATCATTCACATTTACTTATCTTCACATTTACTTATCTGGGTATATCTGTATAAAACATCTCTGCAACCCCTTTTTTATACTTATATGTATTTTGCCAGCCTCAGTAGGATACACTGAAATCTAGGTATAATATTATGTATGAAATATTGTGTGTTATATGTACCTAATTTAAATTCTAAAGATGTTGAGGGCTGGCTTCCCTTCTCCTCATTGAAAGGGTAACATTTCTAATACACTGAGTTGATCTACTTAATACTGAATCATCATCATCATCAACAACCCTAATTCTCCCATTTTTTACATGGGGTCAGGGTGTCATTTCAGCTGTCACCATCTCTACCTATTCAAAGCCACTTTCCTACCTTCTTCAACACTCATGTCTGACTCTTAAAGATCTTCTCAAATACAATCCATTCATCTTTTCGCTTGACCCCCTATTTTGCCTTTTGTCTTCTTCCTGTCTGTCCCAAATCTTCTTATCAAATTGTCTTCCACTTTTCAGCATAAGTGCCTGAACCACCATGATTTGTCCTCTTTGACCTTTTCTGCAACTGGGGCTACTTTGACATCTGTTCTAATGTCCTAATTTCTTCATCTCTCTCAGAATGTACATCCTATCACCCATCTCTTGTATTTTATTTCCATCACCTCTAGCTTCCTCAACTGCTCTGCCTTTACTGCCAGGTTTCTCTACCATATAGTAGTACTTGTTGCATCACTGTTTTGTACACCTTACTTTTCAGATTCTTTGGTATTCTTCAATTATACACAATCACTGACCTTCTCTGCCAGTTGGCTACAGCCCCTCTGATTCTAGCTTTGACCCCCTCATTCAGGCTTCTGTTCTCCTAAGCCCCCCCCCCCCATGCATCTGAAACTGTTAACCTGTTCCACTATTTTCCCTTTTATTTCAGTTCTCAACTTCTTCTGATTTCCCCCATTTGCTGTCATTACAACTGTTATATCTGTACTCACCTTCATCCCATGTGCCTTCAGTTTTGCATTCCATTCCACTATAATTTGCTGAAGTTCTTGCTCAGATTCTGCCTGTAATGCCACATTGCCTGCATGCAACAAGTTGATCTGTCCTCTCTGACCTGTTTGCTGTATGAACAGCAGTGAACTCAGAGGTGAACCCTGATGTATACTAAGTCTCACTGGAAATCTCCTCTGTGGGACAGAATACTTTTCGTACTTTAGTCATTGAGTCCTTGTACATAGCCTACACTAATTCTACCAGCGTTTATGAAACTTTCAACCACTGTAGGACTGCCCAAATTAGCTTTCCTGGGCTCTAATCATATGCTTCCTGTAAGTCTAGGAATACCTAGTTGGAGTCTTTCCTCATCTCTAACTTCTTTTCAAGTATCTGTCTCACTGCAAACATTGGGTCATTTGTGTTCCATCCTGATCTGAATTCAAACTGTTCATCTCCCGTCTTACTTTCTACTAATCTGCATATTCATGTTAATCAGTCACCCTCTCCAGACCTTTCATGCTGCATGACAAGAGTTTGATACCTCTATAATGCCTGCAGTGTTAATGCCCCATTTGCTCTTGAACCTTGGCACTAGTATGCTTATTCTCCAGTTATTTGGGATACGTCTTTCGCTCCATACTGCTGAGTACCCTCAGAAGCCATTTCTGCTATATCTTACCCAACAGCTTTAGCATATCTGCTGTGATCTCATCTGAGCCTGCTGCTTTCCATGACTTCATTTTCCTAAGTACTGTTCTTAATTATTCTATGGGGGCTCCTCCTCTTACTTCATCATAGGCTGTGTCTGGGAGAGTACATCTTCTGTGGGATTTTCTTTATTTAGAAACTGTGGACTGGTGAACAGGTTGTTGTTGCCATCCCTAGGAAAGTGGGTCTGCCTATTATCTTTATCTTTCTGTCTTTGCCTTGCAACCTGGTAGTTTCTTTGTGCCATTTACCAAGTCACTTTCCAGATGATGGTAGAGTGCCTCTGATGTATTGTTCCTTTCAGCTACAACTGCTCTCTTAGCTTCTTTGCTAGCCAACCAGTATTCCATTCCAGCCTGGTCCATCTTTTCTATCACCCACTTTTTCCTTCATTCCTTCATTCTTCTGATGATTTCCTGGACTTCTGCATTCAGGCTTTCTCTCCAGTCAACCTCCAGGTCTTCAGCATGGTCTCTGTTGACCTTAGAGCCTACTCTGACCACTGCTTGAAGCTGATTGTTGCAACCAGTGGTTTATGCTGTGGGATGACTGTTTCACTGGGAAGGAATTTGCAATTGCTAATCCTAGCACACTGCCCTTTCCCTACTAGGATGTATTCTACACTAGTTGCATGTTGGTCACTCTTGTATGTTATCTCATGACTGTATCTCTTCTTGAACCATGTGTTGGCCACCATCAAGTACATTTGTGAGAGAAGTTTAGAATGGCCTCTCTTTCTTTATTCCTGTTGTCCCACCCATGTGGACTCAGACCATAATCATATCTCGTTTTACCTATCCTGATATGTGCATTCAGGTCATCCATTATTGACACCAATTCATGATCTTCTCCTTTATCTAGAAGGTCCTGCAACTGCTAAGTGAATGCACTCTTTTGCTCACTATCACAACCCTGCTGTGGGATATAGGCTGAGATTATGAATACTGTCCTGTCCTTATACTGGTGTCTGGCACTAATTCTGATGACATTCCTCACTGTCTCCTGAAGGATCTATAGCAACACAATTCTCACACCATTTCTAGTCAGTTCTCCTCCTAAATAATAGGCCTAAGCCAAGTGGCTTTGCTGCACTGCCCTTCCATTTTGTCTCTAGGATGCATAGGATGTCAGTCTCCTTCCTACAATCATGTCATCCATTTCCAATCTGCATTCTGTCAGTGACCCTACACTGAGCATAGCAATTCTTAGCCCACGCTTGGTAGGTTGATTGTTTTTTTGTGTCCAGATTTCACTCAGCATTGTTATCTCAAGTAACCTGGCTTGGGCAACTGGTCACCAGCCAGCCAGTAGCTTACTGAATTAAGGCTGCTGGTCTTTATGGTGGGCGCACTCACTGGCAAATAGGGGCACATACACCCCTCCCATTGTCAGCATGAGTGGAATAGGTTGGAGCTTGCTGGGTCCTCAACCCACTTATCACTGGCAAATAACCATGAACATTTGATGACATTAGTCAACATGGATGAATCACCTTGGCCCATATTTTACACCATCCAGTTGCTGGTCCTGCCATGGTGTGCAACCTGTGGTTAATCTATATAACTCTTACTCTTACAGGGCACCATTTTACAGTCTGTGCTGCTGCTGCTGCTCACAACTCCATTCTTGGTTGATTTTGAGATGGAAACACTCAGCATGTTTTTGGGATGTGTGTGGAACCCCATGGAGAAACAGGGAGAACATGCAACCTCCAAACAGGCATTGGCCAGAGGTAAGAGTCACATCTTGTACCTTGTGCATGGGAGGTGAAAACCTTACCATTATGGTGTCTCGTGCCAGATGGTCTCAAAATACTGAACTCCTTTGTCATTGCTCTTCATAAGAACTCACTGTTTTTGGAATTTCTGTGTGTTGTCCAAAAGGAATTACTTTGTGCTTGATTTTCTCTTTTCTCTGTGGTTCTACTTCTGTGGAGTTACATGATGTAGAAAAGTTAGGGGGCAAAGGTCCCCTACATAGATACTGTATTTTTTTAAAGATTTATTGAGTTGAAGTTTCAACCTACTTGCTTCATCTGTTTGAAGCTTCAAGGAGTACACTTTCAGTGAAATGTAGGGGAACTTTTTAGGGCTCTCTTTTTGATACTGTGTTGGGCATAGACAAATCCTTCTCTCTGAGAAGATGCAATGCTCATGGTATGAATGCTGCTTCATAAGTATTTACTCAGACCACTGAGGAGAGTAAGCTTAAAGAAGAAATTCACATAAAAGTCAAGTTTTTTTTTTCCAAAGAGTGATTTTCCTTCCCAGCAGTCCGACATTAAACACTTCACATACGGAAAAAATATATATCATTTAATAATTATGTTTACCTTTCTTTCCTGAATTTCTCTCATGTTACATCAGAAAGGGTACTAAGAGTAGCAAATTAATTGTTAGGTCACTTATCCCAACTACAAAGTGATTAAGAAAACAATGCCTCTTAAAAAATAGCATTTAAATTGTGCCTTATCAGTGGCAGATTGACAGTATCGCACTTGAGAAAAATAGTATTACTTGGAGTTTGAATAATGATACGGCTTTCAAGTTTAGTTTTCAGATGCAGCTGTCATTCCTTTTAATACAAATCAGTGCCACAAAGAAAGAAATCAAATATGTTCATCTAACTATTCCCTGTGGCGGCTGGTGACTTCAAATCAAAGGGGGGCTGCAGGAGACAGCTGAATGGGTGGGGTCAAGGGGAAGGGGTGTGGCCAACTAGAAAGGGGAGGGGCTATGCTCAAAACCACAAAAACTAACTTTAATTAAATACGCTGCCCTGGGTACCAAACCATCATTATGAGAGTCCAATTAAGACAAAATAAGTGTAGAAGAATAAAAATATTTCAATGCATTGGCTGCATGACAGCTTACTTAATATCTAGATGGAAACAAAAGGTTGTGAGGCATGAAAAAATAAATTACTTTTTAAATACATTACTGGAATGCCAGTCAAAATCAAGTATAAGAAAAACAAGCAGCACTCAACTCAAACCACTTCTCCTTGCACTGCAGTTCTAATTATAATTTATATTCAGCTTTATTAAAGTACCAAGTAACATGCTGAAAGTAGAAATCTGTGTGATGCCCCCACTTGTAAAAATGTTTCTTATCCAAAAAAGACATGCTGCCTGACAACTATCTACTTGTTTTATGGGGAAAACATGATCAAAGTAAAAAATGAAAAGCAAACAAGAAACAAGCTCAAGATACATTGCTTAAAGGATTACTGTACAGTTATGGACCACACATGATTGGCATTCTGTTTAGTTTACGGGTAAAGCCTGTAGAGATGACTGGAAGTCTCCAACAAGTGTGAGCTTTTTAAAAAAATGTAATCCTGTCCTTCAATACCAAAGGCTTATACATTATCTAGTTAAGTATTCTCTGCATGGCAACAACAGAAAGGCTTTCAATGTTGGCAATTCTTTAACAGTATGCATATTAAAGCTTACTTGCATCTTACGATCTCAGACAAGCTTACCTTATGGTCATTAAAGCATTGCTACTTAAACACAGAGCAACAGGCACTTTGAGTAATAAGCATACATCTGAGTAATAAGCATAAATCAACAGTACAAAAATATGACAGAAACCAGACCATTCTGCAAAATCAAGGACAGATGAAAAGCCACGGTAGTACTTGTGTCTACCTTGGATGGGGGGGGGGGGGCACACTGCACATTTACACTGCATAACTACTCCTTGCCTTGCTTGGACACATCCAGAGTCACTACATGGGGGAGTGGGGTGCAACAAGTATGTCACAATTTGAAATGTCTCTGGCTGACTGTGATGGCCCTGACACATTTGTCATACCTCTCAACCTCAGAGCAAGAAATCTGGACAAAGCCATACACAGAAGTGGGACAAAGGCCCAAAAATAAGGACAATGTTTAAATATTGCTCTAATAAACTTAGAAAGATAATAGAATAGGTCTTGCATTAGTATGAATTTTCTGAAGGGTATAAAATCTGAAACTCAAATGTCTGTCATTATTTTCTAACTTCAGTCTTTAATGATTTGTCACTAATTTGCCAAAACACACAATTTTATGAAAAATGGACCAAAAATGTGATGCAAAAATATGAAATAGCCACACAATACAGCTGGGAGCCTGTCAAAAAAGTGACACTTTAATATTAGTACTGCTTACTTGAGCAGCTGACAAAATAAAATAATCTACATGCATTTCAAGTAATCTATAACTTTGATTATTATAATTATTTCTTAATTGTAAACCCAACATGTTTTCTTCCAAAACTGCTATTTTGCGGAGGGATTATTAGGGGGAAGAGCAGCATTCTGAGCCAAAATCGGGGACAGTTGAGAGGTTGGCTATGCTTAATTCTATAAAGCAATTTGCATGTACCTCTCAACCTGTTAATGCAGTAAATCTGAACAAGGCCAAATATATTGGGGGAACATATAAACAGTACTAAAAACTGATCTTGTAGAAATTGAGACAGTTGATAGAATAACAGTTCTTACTTTAGTATGCATTTTTCTGAAGGTTATGAAGTCTGAAACTCAGTGTATCATTATTTAGTGACTTCAGTCCTAAATGATTTGCCAGAAAACTACATATTTTATGAAGAACAAACCAAAAATAAGAAGCAAAAATCTATTCATTCTTAGAAAATCTGGACAGTTGGGAGGTATAGTTCAGCTGGGCCTGTCTCAGTTTGCTGCCCTTCTCCCCTGACAAAATAATGGTTGCATGGAGCCTATGCAGCCATTCCAATGATCCATTACTTGACTATTTCACTCCATTCACCATAAACACTAATGTGCATACTGCTTTACTTCTATAATGAGCTGGACTTCATTTGAAAGTTTTATTTTGTATTTTACAGCACAAACACTAAGACATCTGCTAAACAAAGCAATGCAGTCTCACAATGAAAAACAGACTTAGCATTAAAACTTCTCTGCCCTTGAAACTCACATTCATTGAAACAGCATTGAAACCCACATTCAAAGAAAATACATTTTGCCAGTGGCAGATAAAGATTAATTTTGGGCTGCTTTCAAATCATAGGCCCCTTGCATATGAAACATACTTGTGCTCTTTGATACACCTTCCTCATTGTACTAAATTTATATTCCTTGTACAATACAGTACAGTTGTTAGAGGGCATTTTAAATTTGTTTTGAACATTTTTCCAGTAAGCAATGAAACAAAACACATGCACCCATAATGACAAAACTGCCCAGTTCAGAACATTTCCATCATAAAAGTCTACTCAGACTTCCACAGTCCACCATTATTAGTAAATATGCAACATTCTACAGTCCACCATTATCAGTAAATATGCACAATTCTACAGTCCACCATTATCAGTAAATATGCACAATTCTACAGTCTATTATCAGTAAATATGCACAATTCTACAGTCCATTATCAGTAAATATGCATAATCTCTGAAGAAGTAAAAGTCATCTAAATAATTCCACATTAAAGAAATCTGTAACTAAAGAAGAGGTTGCTGCTAGCAAACACCTTTATATTTCATGGTTTCATTGAAAAATAAAGTGTCTGTTGCCCCTCAGGAATAAATTGCCTATATTACATTAAAAAATGGTAAGCTAGTAATATTGCAAGAGGAATGGATGGCAAACTGATAACAGACTCATAGTTAGTATCTTCACCAAGGAGAACATTCTCAGTACAGCAGCATCCACCCCTTGTGGGAGTTGAACCCACAGCCTTCTGCATCAAAAGCAAGTACACAACCTGTTGTGCTATTAACAAGGCAAACCAACATCACTTAAGCAACACTAAACTTCTGTTCCCCTGCAGCTCTCAGCTACTTGTAAAACCTACTCAATACTCAACTGCATCTTAACTTCGCAGCACAAGAAAACTGGAAAAAGCCAAAATTTATTGGGGGGGGGTCAAAAGCCCAAAAACCAGGGACACATTAAACATTGCTTGTATAATCTTGGAAAGTTGCTAGAATAAAATGCTGTGTTACCACCATACATTTTACTGCCAAGGTCCCTGTGCAAAACAATCAGAGCAACATACCACTACGCCAAATCAGCTGCTTTGTGAAAGAGAAATGCTGTGTCACCACCATACATTTTACTGCCAAGGTCACTGTGCAAAACAGTCAGAGCAACATACCACTAAGCCAAATCAGCTGCTTTGTAAAAGAGAGGAAGACTGAAACTTAAATAGCTATCATTTAGTAAATTCAGTTCTCACCATAGCGGTCAACCTCTTAGTACAAAACACCTGGACAAACACAGTAATGAGGGAATACAGCCCTCAAACATATTCAGTGAATTCAGTTCTTGCAATAGCTGTCAACCTTAGCACAAAAAACCTGGACGAAGCCAATAATGGGGGAATACAGTCCCAAAAATAGGGACAAATTTCAAATATTCATCTTATAAACTTAGAAAATTGCTAGAATAAAAAGGTTGTAGATTGTGCTACTATGTATTTTCTGAAGAACATGAAGTCTGAAATTCAAATGCCTGTCAATTTTACTTCTGACAGAACAAAAACAATTTTCAGCAGAGGTCCAAGGAGAAATACTGCAGACACGTCTTTGTAAAATGGCAGGGCACCAGAGCAAATCCACACAAACACAGGGAGAAGATGCAGACTCCACACAGAAGGCACCCCAGCCAAGAATCAAACCAGAAAAACCTATAGCTGTGAGACAACAATACTACCACTGCACCATCCATTATGTAAGGAATTAAAACATTCAGAAACCTGAAGTCTGAAATTCAAATGCCTGTCAATTTTATTTAACATTTGTTAATCAGGACAGTTTGACTTGGAACAAAAAAACAATTTTCAGCAGAGGCCCAGGAAGAAATAATGCAGACATGTCTTTGCAACATGGGAGGACACAAACGCAAACCCACACAAACACAGGGAGAAGATACAGACCCCACAAAGAAGGAACCCCAGCCAAGAATCAAACCTGAGAAGCTGCAGCTGTGAGGCAACAATGCTACCACTGCACCATCAAATATCAAGCATTGCACCATTTACAAACCACAGATATTATGAGGAACAGATCAGATCAAATATAAGACAAAAATCTGCAATTTTATTTACAAATGGTGGTGGGTAGGGAATTCAGGTCTTTAACACCTGCATACAAGGTACAGGGTTCAAGCCTAAGGTATTCCCTAACACACACGTGCACACACCTGTAGTAGCAAACCACACAAACTAAATATACTGCCCTGGGTGCCAAACCATCGTTATGAGAGTCCAATCAAGACAAAATGAAGTGTAGAAGAATAAAAATATTTCAATGCATTGGCTGCACGACAGCTTAATATCTAGATGGAAACAAAAAAGGTTGTGAGGCATGAACAAATAAATTACTTTTTTTTAAATACATTAATGGAATGCCAGTCAAAATCAAGTATAAGAAAAACAAGCAGCACTCAACTCAAACCACTTCTTGCACTGCAGTTCTAATTATAATTTATATTGAGCTTTATTAAAAGTACCAAGTAACATGCTGAAAGTAGAAATCTCTGATGCCCCCACTTGTAAAAATGTTCCTTATCCAAAAAAAGACCTGCTGCCCGACATCTACTTGTTTCATGGTGAAAACATGATCAAAGTAAAAAATGAAAAACAAACAAGAAATAAGCTCAAGATACATTGCTTAAAAGGATTACTGTACAGGTTATGGACCACACGATTGGCATTCTGTTTATGGGTAAAGCCTGCAGAGATGACTGGAAGTCTCCAAGTGTAATGAGACTCTTAAAATAATGTAATCCTGTCCTTTATTACAAATACTGGCATATGCATTTCAATACTAAAGGCTTATACATTATCTAGTTAAGTATTCTCTACATGGCAACAGAAAGGCTTTCAATGTTGGCAATTCTTTAACAGTATGCTTATTAAAGCTTACTTACATCTTGCAATCTCAGCCAAGCTTACCTGATTGTCATTAAAGTATTGCTACTTAAACACAGAGCAACAGACACTTTGAGTAATAAGCATAAATCAACAGTGCAAAAAATATGACAGAAACCAGACCATTCTGTAAAAATCAAGGACAGATGAAAAGCCACTGTAGTACTTGTGTCTACCTTGGATGGGTGGGATTCTCTGCACATTTACACTGCATAACTACTCCTTGCCTTGCTTCGACACATCCAGAGTCACTACATGGGGGAGTGGGGTGCAACAAGTATGTCACAGTTTGAAATGTCTCTGGCTGACTTGTGATGGCCCTGACACATTTGTCATACCTCTCAACCTCAGAGCAAGAAATCTGGACAAAGCCATACAAATAAATGGGACAAAGGCCCAAAAATAAGGACATTTTTTAAAATATTGCTCTTATAAACTTAGAAAGATAACATAGGTCTTGCATTAGTATGCATTTTCTGAATGGTATGAAATCTTAAACTCAAATGTCTGTCATTATTTTCTAACTTCAGTCTTTAATGATTTATCACTAATTTGCCAAAAAAACACAATTTTATGAAAAATGGACCAAAAATGTGATGTAAAAAATATAAAATAGCAATATAATACAGCTGGGAACCTGTCAAAGAAGGGACACCTTAATATTAATACTGCTAACTTGAGCAGCTGACAAAATAAAAGAATCTACATGCATTTCTGAAATAAAAGTAATCTGATTATTAGTTATTTTTTAATTATAAACCCTCCACGTTTTCTTCCAAAATTGCTATTTTGCGGAGGGATCGTTAGGGAAAGAGCAACATTTTGAGCCAAAATCAGGGACAGTTGAGAGGTTTGGCTATGCATAATTCTATAAAGCAATTTATTTGCATGTACCTCTCAACCTGTTAATGCAATAAATCTGGACAAGGCCAAATATATTGGGGTAATATATAAACAGTACTAAAAATTGCTCTTGTATAAACTGAGACAGTTGATAGAACAGGTCTTACTTTGGCATGCATTTTTTGAAGGTTATGAAGTCTGAAACTCAGTGTGTCATTATTTAGTGACTTAATTCCTAAATGATTTGCCAGAAAACCACACATTTTATGAGGAACAAACCAAAAATAAGAAGCAAAAAATCTATTAATTCTTTGAAAATCTAGACAGTTGAGAGGTATAGTTCAGCTGGGGCTGCCTAAGTTTGCCGCCCTTCCCCCTCACAAAACCATGGTCAAATGGAGCCTACCCCTGCAGCCATTCCAATGATCCATTACTTGGCTATTTCACTCCATTTACCATAAACACTAATGGGCATACTGATTTACTTCTATGATTTGAACTTCATTTGAAAGTTTTATTTTGCATTTTACAGCACAAACACTAAGACATCAGCTAAACAAACTTGGCATTAAAACTTCTCTGCCCTTGAAACTCACATTCATTGAAACAGCATTGAAACCCACATTCAAAGAAAATACATTTTACCCGTGACATATAAAGATTAATTCTGAGCTGTTTTCAAATCATAGGCCCCTTGCATATGAAACATACATGTGCTCTTTGATACACCTTCCTATTGCTTTGAACATTTTCCCAGTAAACAATAAAACCAAACACATGCACCAATGACAAAACTGCCTAATTCAGAACATTTCCATCATAAAAGTCTACTCAAACTTCTACAGTCCACTATTATCAGTAAATATGCACAATTCTATAGTCCACCATTATCAGTAAATATGCACAATCTCTGAAGTAGTAAAAAAGTCATCTAAATAATTCCACGTTAAATAAATCTGTAATGAAGAGGTTGTTGCTAGCAATCACCTTTATATTTCATGGTTTCATTGAAAAATAAAGTGTCTGATGCCCCTGAGGAATAAACTGCCTAAATTACATTAAAAATAAGCTAGTAATATTGCAATAGGAAATGGATGGCAAACTGATAACAAGCTCATAATTAGCATCTTAACTTTCAGTACGGCAGCATTCACCCCTTATGGGAGTAGAACCAACAATCTTCTGCATCAAAAGCAAGTACACAACCTGTTGTGCTATTAGCAATGTGAGCAAACTTAGCATAATCAGCACTAAACTTCTCTTCCCCTGTAGCTCTCAGCTCCTTGTAGAATCTACTCAATACTCAACTGCATCTCAACTTCACAGCACAAGAAATCTGGAAAAAGCCAAATTTATTGGGGTGGGTCAAAAGGGCAAAAACCAGGGACACATTAAACATTGCTTGTATAATATTGGAAAGCTGCTAGAATAAAATGCTGTGTTACCACCATACATTTTACTTCCAAGGTCCCTGTGCAAAGAGTCAGAACAACATACCGCTATGCCAAATCACCTGCTTTGTGAAAGAAAAATGCTGTGTTACTACCATACATTTTACTGCCAAGGTCCCTGTGCAAAACAGTCAGAGCATCATACCACTACGCCAAATCAGCTGCTTTGTGAAAGAGAGGAAGACTGAAACTTAAATGGCTA
This sequence comes from Protopterus annectens, assembly GCF_019279795.1. Classification (NCBI taxonomy): domain Eukaryota; kingdom Metazoa; phylum Chordata; order Ceratodontiformes; family Protopteridae; genus Protopterus; species Protopterus annectens. The sequence continues at coordinate 620,737,360 of NC_056729.1, read as the reverse complement.
TCATTTAATGAATTCAGTTCTCACCATAACTGTCAACCTCTTAACACAAAACACCTGGACAAACCCAGTAATGAGGGAATACAGCCCTCAAACATATTCAGTGAATTCAGTTCTGGCTATAGCTGGCAACCTTAGCACAAAAAACCTGGACAAAGCCAATAACAGGGTAATATAATCCCAAAAATAAGGACAAATTTCAAATAGTCATCTTATAAACTTAGAAAATTGCTATAAAGGTTGTGTTACTATATATTTATTGCTAGAATAAAAAGTTGTTTTACTATGTATTTTCTGAAGAATATTAAGTCTGAAATTCAAATGCCTGTCAATTTTACTTCTGACGGAACAAAAACTATTTTCAGCAGAGGCCCAGGGAGAAATACTGTAGACACATGTTTTTGTAACATGGGAGGACACCAGAGCAAATCCACACAAACACATAGATAAGATGCAGACTCCACACAGAAGGCACCCCAGCCAAGAATCAAACCAGAAAACCTATAGCTGTGAGGCAACAATACTGCCACTGCACCATCAAATATGTAAGGAATTAAACATTCAGAAACATGAAGTCTGAAATTCAAATGCCTGTCAATTTTATTTAACATTTATTAATCAGGACAGTCTGACTTGGAACAAAAAAAAAACAATTTTCAGCAGAGGCCCAGGAAGAAATAATGCAGACATGTCTTTGTAACATGGGAGGACACAAAAGCAAACCCACACAAACACAGGGAGAAGATACAGACCCCACAAAGAAGGAACCCCAGCCAAGAATCAAACCTGAGACACTGCAGCTGTGAGGCAACAATGCTACCACTGCACCATCAAATATCAAGCATTGCAGTATTTACAAACCACAGATATTATGAGGAACAGATCAGACCAAATATGAGGCAAAAATCTGCAATTATTTTACAAATGGTGGTGGGTAGGGAATTCAAGTCTTTAACACCTGCATACAAGGTACAGGGTTCAAGCCTGAGATATTCCCTACCACACCACCATGAGTCTAACCACCAGTATATTGCATCTGGGGCTGGTGCATTTTCACACACACACACCACCATGAGTCTAACCACCAGTATATCGCACCTGGGGCATTTTCACACACACACACACACACACCCACCCCACTTAACTGTAGTAACTCCTGTCCTTCTCCATATAAATAAATCCAAACCCCGATCCCTCTTGTCCTCCTCCATAAATACATCCAAACCCTGTCCGTGCAACTCCAGACCCGCGAGATCCTCCGATCCCTGCAAGTGAAACCAATAAATCCAAACCTCCAAACCCCGCGAGATCTTCCCGATGAGACTGCAGCAAATTCCAGACTGCTGACGTTGCACTCCGACCCGTTTTCCCAGCGAGTTCCAGGACAGTCTATGCAGTTTAAAACTGCACAGACTTCTAGGAGCTCTGTTCCTCATATTTCCTAATCAGGACTGCTGCTGAGACAATCTGCACATGCTCTAGACTCTCAGCAGCAGTCCGGACTAGTGTGCGAAGTCCGTGAATTTTTAAACTTTTTATCTGAAGTAGGCAGACTTCATTTGTCTGCAACCTGTGGGTATCGGATCCGACCTCGGATCCGAGCCGGCATTTCAAAAGCTTAGGCTCCGAGCTCCTAGCTCCTCCCTCTACCCATAACCCCTTGCTAATCCCTGACTGACCCCAGATTTCGTTTGCCGCTTTCAGGTTGCGACGGATTCCTTGAGCTCCTAGTGCAGATAAGTTTTCTGACAGGAAAATTTTGTAAAATTTAACCTTTTTTGATTAATTTAAATAGAAGTGTGTCTGTTAGGCTTTCCTTCCTCTACCTTTTATTTTTTCTTCCCGGGTTTGCGTAGTTTGAGTGGTTTGTGTGTGTTTAGGCCTGTTAGGGCTAGAGTATGTCTGAAGCCCATAAGGCAGTTTTTCTAAGTGCACCGAGTGTGGCCATAAGCTGTCCCCGGCGGATGGCCACACTCGTGTTATGCTTGGGGTTGAACACCTGTCATCTGGTTGTACCATTTGTGCAGGGTTCAACCCCCGAGCTTTGAGGGAGCGGAGGTCGAAGCTGGTTCTGGCGGGACTTCTCCCTCCAGATACCGCTTCGGCTTCTGCCCCTTCTACACAGCAAGCAGTTGCTGTGGGCTCTCCTCCACCGGCTGGGACTCAACCTCCCTCTAAGATGCCGGAGGAGAGAGAGTCTTCTAGAGAGAGAGAAAAGAAGGAGAGGCACAGGGAGAGGCACCACAAACAGAGAGCTGAAACCTCTAGTTCGGCTCCTCCATCCAAGCGGGCCTCTCCTGTGCCTTCTAGTTTCCCTCCTCCTCGGCTCCACTCCCCTCGGTTCTCTCCTGGGCCCGAGGAGGAGGAGGCTAGCCCTTCAGCGAGGTCCCCAAGGCGGCTCTCTAGGTCCGCTTCGGTGGCCTCGACTAGATCTACCTTCTCCATGAGTGAAGCAGACATGGACCGGATGATGAGGAAATTCATCCAGGCCCAAATGCAAATGGGAGTGCTCCTAGCCCCCCCCCCATCCGGGAGGGGCTTCGACCCCTTTTTTCGCCCCTTTGGCTCCTTCTCCGACCCACACCATGGGTTCGGAGCTGTCGGCGCCGGGCAGAGTTGGATCTGGGGGTGGGTCGGATCCGATAGGTCGGCGCACCTCGGATCCGTCCCATCCCTTGAGTGCTTGGTGCCGGACCCGACCTCTCGAGCCGAGGACCGAGCCCCGGATCCGAGGGAGCTGGTGTGTCTTCGGCTCTGTCTAGGTCGGAGCACACGGTCTCGGATCCGACGGTCTCGCTCTGGCTCCGATCCGCGCCGGATCCGAGTGGGGTCGGCTCTCGGGGTTCAGAGAAGCTGGCTCCCCCTCGGCCTTCGACGTAGTGGAAAGGGCACTGTTGAGGACTTCCGGACCCCCGGTCCCTGCCATGGCTCCATCCCGCACTCCCTTGCAGTTGGGCCAGGCTCCCACCAGCCGGTCCCAGGGACAGCCCGCCTCGATGTCCCAAGTAGTTCCCTTGGAACATCCAGCTGTGGAAGAGTACTTCTCGGACAGCCCCCCCGAAGAAGTACCTCGGAAGCGTAAGTGCAAAGGAGGCACATGGACTCCCGAGTCCGTTATCAAGACACAGACTTGATGAAGGGAGGGCTCCCAAGGTCACCCCTGAAGACGTCTCATTTGGAGACATTATGGAAATGTTGAGGATCGGGGGTGGTCTGCCCCAAGGCCTCCTCAGACGAGTCTGTGTTCTTGGAGGCATTCGAGGCGGGCCCATCTACCTCTTGGGTGTCCCCTCCTGCCGACCCTCTGGTGGACCTTATATCCACCAGAGCGTGGAAGGATCCGGACACCGTTGAGCCTGTACCCAAGCGCCCTGACCGTATCCTTTCCCCTCCGGCGGACCGCACTCACTGGAGCAAAGGCCCCCCAGTAGATGCCATGATGATGGCTGCAGCCACTAAGAGGGAATTGGCCCAGGAGAGTCCCTCTATGCATCCTCCGGGCAAGGAGTCCCGCTCGATGGATCGCATTGGGAAGCGAGTTTTCAGTTCAGCAACCTTCTCTTTGAGAGAGCTGAACTACATGGCACACGTCATCAGGATGCAGCGAGATTTGAGTCCATGTCGGGTGAGGACAAGCAGGTATACTCCACCCGAATGGCCACTCTTAGAGCAGTTTCTAACACATCTATGCGGCTACTTTCTCACGCTACCGAGGGAGCCACTAGAGCCAGCAGAGCAGGCCTAGTCATGAGGCAGCAGGCCTGGCTCCGCCACTGTGATTTCGCAGAGCCCTTCAAGGCGACTTTCGCGAATGCCCCCCTTTGATGGTTCTGCCTTGTTTGGCAAAACTGTTCGCGAAACATTGGTCCAGAGTGAGAAGGACGGGAAGATGCTGTCTGCCGTCGGAGTCCGCTTCTCAGCTCCCCAGAGGTCCTTCTCGAAGAACCAAAAGGGACAGAAGAAGATGTGGTTCCGGAAGTCGCAGCAGTCCCAACCTGCTCCGGATAACCAGTCCTCCCGTGGCAGAGGAGGACAGGGAGGTCGCCGTCCTAGAGGCAGGGGGGCTCCTAGAATCTTTGGGTCCAGAGAACCTTTCTCTGATAGGCCCACGCAGCAGCCCTGAAGGGTTGCCCGGCTGTCCGTCTCTGGAGGCAGTCGGGGGGCGCTTTTCGAGGCACCTAACTTCTTGGGAGTCCATCACAACAGACCGTTGGGTGCTTCGCGTAATATCCAGAGGTTATACAATTCCCCTGTACAAAGTTCCCAGATCTCGCAGCCTCCCAGATGTACCACCCGACCAAAGGGAGGCAGCAGCTATCGAAATCGGACAGCTGCTAGAAAAATGAGCTATCCAGTGCATCCCCCCAGATCAAACCGGGTCAGGGTTTTACTCCAGGTTCTTTTTAGTGCCAAAGAAAATGGGGGACTTAAGACCGATCTTAGATCTTTCCCTGCTGAACCTGTCAGTAACCAAGCAAAAGTTCCAGATGGTCACCCTTCAATCTATACTCCCCCTCTTGAGGGAGAACGACTGGATGTGCTCCATCGACCTCAAGGACGTGTACTACCACATTCGGATGGACAGACGGTTCAGGAGGTTTCTTCGCTTCCGGCTGGGAGCCAGTCATTATCAGTTCAGGATCCTCCCCTTTGGTCTCACCTCAGCCCCCAGGGTGTTCACCAAGGTTCTAGCGGTTGTAGCGGCCCACCTGAGGCTCCAGGGATTACAGGTCTTTCCGTACCTGGACGACTGGCTCCTGACGGCATCATCAAGGCATCTTCTGTGCTCAGCCAGGGACTACTTCCTTCGTATAGCCCCAAGGCTGGGCATCACTATCAACTGGGAGAAATCCTTACTGCACCCCACACAAGTTATAGATTTCATAGGAGGAAGGCTAAACACCAGGTCAATGCGAGCCTTCCTCACCCCAGACAGAATTTCCAACCTGAAGTGTCATGTCGCAGCGGTCCTGCAACCATTTCCGACAGCAGCTTTGGTCCTGAGGGCCCTAGGTTCGATGGCGGCAGCTATCCCGCTTCTTATTCATGCGTGCTTACACATGCGGGTTCTTCAATGGACCCTTCAGGTTCAGTGGTCCCCTCTCTGTTCCTCTCTCAACAGTCCAATAGCGGTCAGCAAAGCATGCAAGGATTCCCTTCTTTGGTGGCTTCGGTCTCCGGAGCCTCTGACAGGGAGACCTTTTTGTGCAGCATTTCCCCGAGCCACAGTGACCACGGACACTTCTTGCCTCGGGTGGGGGGGGCATTCTGTGGGGAAGATTGTCCAAGGCACGTGGAACTCCACAGAGACTTTGTTGCATATAAATGTCCTGGAAATGAGGGCTGTGCTCCTAGCGTTGCAAGCACTTCACAACGTTCTTCCTTCAGGGACTATTGCTATTCAGACAGACAACATGTCGGTAGTCTGGTACATCAACAAACAGGGAGGAACCAGGTCCTATCCCCTTTGTCGAGAGGCCATGAGAGTCTGGGAATGGGCAATTTCCACCAAACGCTTTCTTGTAGCAACGCACATTCCGGGAAAATCCAACATCCTTGCGGACAAACTCAGTCGCACCATTCTTTCCCCTCATGAGTGGTCTCTCAATCCTCAGGTAGTGAAGAAGATTTTTGCCATTTGGGGGCAACCCTGTTGCGATCTTTTTGCCTCTCACTCAAACGCCAAATGCGACAATTTCTTCGCTCTGCTTCCCCCACCAGGGGAATCCCCGAGAGATGCGCTGGTGCATGCTTGGCCTCCCGGTCTCCTTTATGCCTACCCTCCACTACCTCTGATGCAGAGGCTTCTGCAGAAAGTCAACAGTTTGGGGAGCAGAATGATTCTCATTGCCCCGTTCTGGCCTCGTCAACCCTGGTTCCCCTTTGTATGGTCTCACAAAGTGAATCCACCCTGGATTCTGGATCCGATTCCGGATCTCATCTCCCACCCTTTGGGAATTTCGGTCCCCAATCTACGCACCCTGAAATTGACAGCTTGGCTGCTCCAGTTCCATCCTTGATTAGGACTCCCGGTATCTCGTCACCGGTCAAGGCCATCCTAGTGGCGGCTCATAAACCTTCCACTAGGCAGGTTTATCAGAGTAAATGGAAGAGATTCTCTATTTGGGCGGTCCAGAAAAGTTTGGATCCTTTTTCAGCACCTATGTCGGCAGTGCTGGATTTTTAACAGACCTCTTTCATCAAGGGGCAAGTTCTTCCACGATTAAGGTACAATTGGCAGCCATCTCTCATTATCACATTGGTCATGAGACAGCTCCCCTCATGACGGAAATTGTGCAAAACCTTTCTTAAAGGGATTTTTTGTTGAGGCCTCCAGTCAAAGAGATTGTACCACCTTGGGACCTATCTTTAGTTCTGCAAGCCCTTACTGCTCCTCCCTTCGAGCCTGCAGCTTCTACAGACCTGAAGTACCTTTCCTGGAAGACTGCCTTCTTAGTAGCTATCACTTCAGCCAGAAGAGTGTCTGAACTTCAGGCTCTATCGTCAAGCCTTACCTTTCCTTCTTTCCAGATAGGGTGTGCCTCAGGACCAATCCATCTTTTCTTCCAAAAGTCTCTTCAGAATCTAATATCAACCAATCAATCAACTTACCTGTCTTTTTTCCCAAGTACTCAAACAAAGGAGAATACAAATTGCATTCCTAGGATGTTCATAGACAATTACGATTTTACATTCACAGAACAGCTGGTCACAGGCAATCAGATCAGCTGTTCGTCTCCTTTGCTAAATTTGCTTTGGGTAAAGCAGTTTCTAAAGTCACACTATCGAGGTGGATTGCTAATTGTATTCTGCAGGCTTATGACACTTCAGGTAGACCTGCTCCTCAGAGGGTTACGGCTCATTCTACTAGGGCAGTCTCCACGTCAGCCGCCTTTAAGTCCCGTGTGTCATTGGATGATATCTGCACGGCAGCCACTTGGGCCTCACCTCATACCTTTATTTCTCATTATAAGGTGGATGTTGTTTCCAGGGGAAGAGCATCCTTTGGCTCAGCGGTGCTCCGGAACATCCTTCCATGACGCCCAAGATTCAGGTAGCTGGTGACTCTGTCCCACAGGTTGCAGACAAATGAAGTCTGCCTACTTCAGATTTAGAAGTTATGTACTCACCATAACGTTCCATCTGAGTAGGTGACTTCATTTGGATGCAACCATCCCCCCCTCCATCCCCCTGACCTTTATACAGCGAGTATTTATGCTTTGTTCAGGTACTGTAGTCAGTATTATATAGGCAAACTCAATCTGAGGTCAGTCAGGGCTTAGCAAGGGGTTATGGGTAGAGGGAGGAGCTAGGAGCTCAGAGCCTAAGCTTTTGAAATGCCGGCTCGGATCCAAGGTCGGATCCGATACCCACAGTTTGCATCCAAATGAAGTCACCTACTCAGATGGAACGTTATGGTGAGTACATAACTTCTAATTTCTTTTCTTTTTATTTTTATTTCTTTTATTTTACAGTTGAGGGGGCTGCAGTCCAGCAGTCCAATAGCACGGGCCACCCCTGAACTATTCTTATTTTCTGTCAGTATTTGATTTTGCATTTTTTCTACAGTGCATGTTTCTTCTGCTGTTTTGTTACAGCATTTTTGCATTGCATACGCTGTTTAGTTTAGACAAATCTGAGAAATGAGGTTTGGAACAGACCCTTTTGTCCTAAGACATCTTCAGTGGTGTTAGAAACATGTGTTAGGAGTGATTAAAAGAATAACTGTAGGATAGGGTTAAATGTGAGGGAGGGATGTTAGGAGGAAATGAGGTAACAACAGGGAGGGGATTAGAGGGTTTTGTCAAGTGTAATGAAAGGAGTCACATTTTGACGTGAACTTGCTAAGGTGAAGTCATGTTTGTGACGACCTGTAGGTATTACAGGAGTGCAGGTAGGCCTGGGGTTACTGGTGGATGGTGGGCTGGTCAATGGCAGGTGGTTGGTATAATGATATTTATTTAATTTTTCTCTCTACCTTGCTGATTGGTAGTGGCTTGGATGGGAGCGATGCAGTGGGGACTGTGGTGGAAGTAGTATGCATGACAGTACGGCCTTTGGCTGGGTTGTTTGTACTCTCTTGGCAAGAGGTACCTTTACAGCTTCTCAGGATTATGATTACAAGGTTTCTGGTTCATGGATATTTAAAAAAAAAAATCTCTCGTTCTAAAATAACGCTGAAGGGATATTTATACAGTATACAGCTGTGGAGACAAGGGTTGTTGCATGTGGTTGGCAGCGATTTCTTGTGGGTTTTCTGCCTTGTGCCACTGTTGGCAGGTGAAGCTTGTTGCTTGGAGATCTGCGGGTCAATGTGGTTTTTATTGCTGGTTTAGGTCCTTGTGTCAGTCGGTTCAGTGGTTTGGTCAGGCACTCCTTTAGTCCCAGGTAACACTATAACCCTTCATTTTTGGTTTTCTCAACCACATGTATATGTTGATACGTTTAAAAAAAAAAAAAAAAAAACACTCAGCTGATGCTGTCAGGGGCTTTTCGCAGGCTCCGACTAAGGTGGAGTAATGGCTGTTATGGCGCATGCGCAGTGTGGTGCTAATCATCAGCCATGCCTAGGTAAATCCCATTGTTCAACAACTTCCATTGCAGAATTTTTATTTTTTTTTTTAATTCAGTAAAATGAGTCAGGATTGTAACTAGAAAGGGAGGTAGGGTACGGCTCAACCAGATGTCTCAGTTTTGGACTTCCTACCATGCCGAGAATTCATGTTAATGCAAGACCTGTTCTTGCAGTTTTCTGATAGTGGCATCTGAGGTTTGAGCCCCTTTTCTATTGGCAGCTCACTTGATGTGTGTTTACTTTTCTGGGAGTGAGCGGATATTAAAAAAAAAAAAAAAAAACAGGCCCTTGGTCTTTGTCCCATGGTGTCTGTCAGTTTCCTCCTCAAGGAGTGTGCGAGTGTTTTGCATGGATGATGTTGGTGGGCTCGTTGCCATTTTGCAGCGTGCGGTTTTGGTTCACACCTGGATAAGGTATGTTGACTTGTCTGGTAAGGGCCTGAAGAAAGGGTTAGCAATCCCCTATTTGAACACATCAGGAGCTGCCCACAAAAAAAGGCAGTTTTGCTTATGTGTCGTGAGGCACAAATGAATGTGGGGGTTGACAGGACTGTTGTGTGGCTGAGAATTGGCTGTGGGTATTGCTTGTAGTAGCAGCTAGGGCCTCCTGTCTCTGCATGTTATGGGACCTCAAATGGAATCTGCATTTCGATCGGGGTCAGGAATGGGTTCGTCATGTTGTGTTGTTTCTGGCCTCTGAGTGTTGCCTTTCCATTTGGCTTTTTTTCGGTGCTGTGCTTAGGGAGCAGGTTCAGGCTACTGACATCCCTGTTTCACTCGTATTGTATCCTGGAAAGTGGTATAGGGTAGAAGATGACTTGTCTTTTTTTTTTTGGTTTTACTTTGTCATGTCATGCAGAAATGTTTGTGTTGATTCAGAGAAAGGGTAGTACAATCCTTCCAGTTGCATGGAGGAAAAGAGAGGCTTTTCTGGGCAGGAGGTGGGTTTGCATGGTGGCTGGATGCTCTGCCTTCCAATATGGGCATGAACTTGATGTTACTGCTGTGTGTTCATCAGTGGCAGTAATGGTTATGGGGTTTGGCATGCTTCCGTCCTTGCATAGGTTTGTTTTGTTTCCACTGGAACATTGGGTCTGTAGTAGTAAAGGGTGGACTGTGGCTCATACAAGCTCATTTGTGAACTGGAAATGGGGATATGTTACCGTGTAATTCTTAGTTTAATTATAGTGGTAATTGGAAAACAGATAGAAACCAAGAGTAGCTTGTTGCTGCTAAAGTAAAAAAAAAAAAAAAAAACACAGTACATTAGACAGCTTGTCGCAGTGCGTCTGGGAGAGACCTGTTAATGGTGTAACATTGGGACTTTCTTGTAGGGGGAACAGGAAACGGGTGTGGTGATGTCAGTCAGCCTTGTGTAGCTTTTCGCAGGCTTCGACATTTACTTGTTACCAAGTACTCCCTGTGCATGCGTCCTGCAGTAGTAATGTTCATTCATGAGAGCAGTATGCCTTTTAGGGGAGTGGAGCCCTGTGGTGGATTTTGCAGAAGGTGCGGTTTGCATGCAATAAGAAAAGATAAAAGGTCTGTATCATCTGTTTCTCTCACAGGCACTGGACATCATTTTGTTTGCAAAGAAGTAAATTTGTAATGGGACTGGGAATGCAGTATAAGACACCTATTTATTTTAGACTTAAAAGATGCTACACTTAAGAAAGAAGTTTTAAAACAGGCTACACTTAGCAACAGAGAATATGCAGCTTCATTTTCTCTTCTATAAGAATTTTTTTTTTTTTTTTTTAGATTTGGCTAACTGGAAGGTGGACTGGTCCATAGATAATTTCTGATGTACATCTAAGGTCATGGAGTAATAACATGTGCAGATAATTTGCATTCAAAAGTGTTAGAATCATTTCATTAAAAGTGTAATGATTTACATGCATCTCATTAGATATTACTGCACTTTTAGTAAAAGCATTTTTGCATAGATACAAAAAAAAAGTAAGTTTTGAGTTTCAGACTTCGAATCTGTCAGAGGGGTATGTTAAAGCAAATCTTGTTGTGTTGGCAATTTATAAGCCATAAGAGTAGTGCTTGGTATGTTTGGTGGAAAGGGAGGTTCCATTGTGGATGTAGTTTTTAGGCAGGGCCGTTGTCAGTTGGGTGAAGCACTTTTCCTTTCATAGTATTTGCTTTCCTGGACCCCTGTCCAGCAGGGTGACTGACGTGATCCCCGGGGTGAATTTCCTATCTCTCATTCAATCATCAAGGTTCCTTTGAAGAGGGCCAAAGGAGTGCTTTGCTTGACATGTATGGGCAGTCTATTCCAGAGTATGGGGAGTCTCTGGGTCAGGATCCTATCCCTCCAGCATGTTTGCTCACAGTGATGACAAGGTTTAGATCCCTGGAGTGTGTGGCACTGAGGGATTGGGTTTTCTTTAGGTGTAGCATGTTCAACAGCTTTGGTGGTCTGGAACTGTAAAGTTACCTGGTTTGTGGATACAGATAGGTCCCTTTAGGTGTGGGGTTTAGTTTTAACATACTCGACTGGTAGTTAAATTTATCTTGTGTATTTGATAGGGTCATAGGATGCAATGCTTCAGTTATGGCTGCTTTGTCATAGATGGGAATGTCGGTGGTATATTCCTTCCTGGGTTGGCAGGATAGGTTGTCCTTGAAGATGTTTTGGAATGTGTTATGTATTTTAGATGTTTTACTTGCCATTTTCTTTCTTGCAGATGGGGTCTTGGAACACTGTGGCTGTAGTTTGGAATAGGTGGGTATAATGTGGAGCCTTCTTGTTCCTATTGGAGGGTTTAATGCTGTCCTATTATTTGTAGATGATGGTGTACCGAGTTCCAGTGGTGAGATGCAGTGAGTTCGCAGATGATCATGCTTTGGTGTTGAGTAAGCGGTTGAGTCATGGGGTGAGTAATCAGAAATGAATAGGTGTAAAGGCAAGCACAGTGATCTGGAAGAAGAAGAAACTCGTGACTGTCCAGGATGATGAAGCATAACCAACATTTGTTTACTCTAGTATATGTATTAATGCTTTATGACCTTGTTTGATTTGTGATACAGGATAATGTACAATACATGGTAGACTTAAGAGTTCTATTATTTAGGCATCATGGGATGCAGTGGTGCAATGGTTTGTGTCAGTTCACAGCTAGAGGTTTTCCAGTTTGATTCTCAGGGGGCAGTTGTGTGGGCTTTGCGTGCCCTCCTTGCATTTGTGTGGGTTTCACTGGGTACTCCTGGGTTTTCATTACATGCTGCTAAGTTGCTAGTTACTTAATATTGGCTATATATTTGTACGGGAAGACATATAGATCACATACATTAGATGGTCGTCATAGTGAGAATGGTTTTGCTGCATGTTTAAATTTAGAAGCATGTTTAAATGGATGTGCTGATAACTTGGGTGGGCACATTGAAGTCACAGAGTGCTGAGTGAGTAACAGTCAATGCCCTGATGGAAATGGACTTGAAAGGTAATGGTTTTGTTTTGTGGATGTTTAGTGTGCTGGAGAGGCTATAGAATAGTAGGTAATTTTATTCAATGGTCATTAAGCCCCATTACGGTTGGGGCAGTGGTGAATTTATGCAGGTGTAGAACATACTTATTTTGGCTAGTTTGAGTGGGTTACTTTGGTAGGGCTAACAGTTGATGTAGTTTATCAATTTTGTTGCTTGTGGCTTAGTTCTTTGATACTCCTTTGTGGCATATGGATGGGTGGGTTATAGGGATTTGTATTTGATTATATGCTATAGGTATGGGGTTTGGGGGTGTTTTTGTGGCATTTGTTATGGCTATGGTTAGTCATTACAGAAAGGTGAGGGCCAGCAAGGGCAAGGATGGCTCTTAGGTGCTACTCTCGTATTAGATAGTTGGAGGGAGGACAGGACAGTTTGTGATCTATGATAGGGCTGTTGTTAAGGTTAGTTGGCGATTGCCCTTGTCTGGTTTTTGGGGGGCAATGGGTTAACATCAGGGAGGGACTAAGGGTTTTCTTTCAGTCGTGTGGCCTGTTCATCACTTTGGCTATGTATGTGATAAGGTTTATAAGCTGGAGGATTGAGTCAGTGGCTTGTGTGAGGGAGGATTATTGAAAGGACATGGGAGTATTTATTTTACTTTTGGTGTTTGTGTTAGCTGGTGTAGGAGGTTCATTGGGGTTGTTGGGGGATTATGGCTTGTTTCCAGTTGCCAGTATGGAATTACATGGCTGATGATGTTTGAACAGTGCCATGATGATGGTTGTTTAATCATTTCATGCTGTAAAGGCTAATTGGTTTAATGTCTGGATTGATATTGCACCTGCATTAGAGATCTCATTGGTATGATGGTATGCAATTGGGTTTAGTGAAATAGTATGGCTTGTTTTTTTGAGTTGTTAGAATGTCATGATGACTGCTAAGCTGTTTTATTGCTTGTAAGAGATAGTGTGATGGCAGGAATGCTACACAATGGGAGTTTAATGATACTAATTTGGTTGGTAGTGATGGGAGTCATTAGAATTGTTATTGCTTTGGCATTAAGGAGAGCTCTTTTGGTTATTACTGGATTGGGTGCTACATAGGGTTGCAATGTGGCATGATGGCATGTAGTTGACTCTGTGTGGTTTTATAATGTCCTTGAAGTCATTGCAGAGCTGAGTACATCAGTTGCAGGAGATGTTTTGGTCATCAGAGTGGTATGAAGTGAGGTTGAAGAGGACAGTTAGAAGGAGCAATCATTGCAATAAACAGATGTGAAAGGTAATGAATTTTGTTCAGGTGTGGTACATATTACTTTATCTGGGTTCATTGAAGCACAGTTGATTTTACACTGGTTTGGGATAGTGGGTTTTTTCAGGTATTGCAGGTATGCAGGTGATTTAGGGGATAGTTCAGGATTTGGGTACTGTCAATGAAGGAGGCTTAAGAAAAGCACAGTCTGCTGTGTTTCTTTCCAGATGAGGGCTGGTCCTTATGATCTGCCTGAAGTTTAGAAAATGGGTGCACTGAATGATGTTTGGCCTTAGGATGGAAGCTTTGGTGAAGAGGGGGAACAGACTGGTCAGGCTGGTGGGTGGAGAAGAGGGGCAGGTTTGCCATCTTCTGTTCCCCCTCTGGTGATGGATGTGCAATTCAATATGTTTGGAAGGAAAGTGAGTGGTTTCTCTAGTGGACAAGTTAATAAGCTGAGCTGCTAATATGGATAGTGGTGTAATTCAATAAATTGAAGGTGAGCGCGAACACTGTCTCATTAGTGCAAGGATAAGTGAACAAGTGGGGGACGCTGCTTATGCAGCCCTTATGGTTATTTTATGTCTTCTTCCATGGGTATTATTATCACCTGTGCCATGTTTTGGTTGGAATTTATAACTATTGATTAACAATCATGTATATGGAAGTTTAATAAAGGTCGTCAAATGTCATTTGGTGTTGTGTGTTTACTGAAGTGGAACAGGAAGACAAAGAAGATTAACATCAAATACTTTAATTCTCGCTACGATATTTAAAATTGTGAATGCAACACATACCATTTCAGCCCAAGTAACACCTGTTAATCACAAGTGTCAGATTTCTCACACTTGAACACTGAACTACAGTTGTTACTTTGAAAAGAACAATTAACTCAGCTACATTTTTAAGCCTATAATTCAAACATTCCTTAAAATGCTGTAACAGAGATGGCCACTAATGGAAACCAAAGGAAGCAATTAAAAATGCAGAATAATGCTGACAATGAAAAGTTGGCAGTCACAGCAATGTTGTAAACTGATGAGAGGAAGACCACACTATAAGATCCTCTCATCCTAAGTATTTTTTCTGACCCTCTAACATGACATCAGGAAGGCAAAGGCATTGACTGTAAAACAAAATAATGCTAGCCATGACATTTAAGGGTATAATAAATTAGAAAATAACAGAAACTGTTTACTTTGTTACCGATGAATTAGCAGTGTAGAAAAGTTCAAGATTTGCTGAAAACATACTTTTTCAGTTTCTGGGTGCAGTTCTCCTTTAATTCCCAAGTTCCCCTGAGCAGTGACTAGTTAATTGACTTACACAAACACACATGGTAATGAAATGGAGGGTGAACATAAACTGCTCATAACTTTAATACTCTGAGCTAACTGCTTGACAAGTCTTCATAATAAATTAGTACTTGTTTACCTTCTGAATGTTTTTCTGTTTTTTTCTTTTCATTTATTGATGTTGTTACCCAGATTAGCCTCTTCTTCCATAATCTAGATGCATTAGAGTCTTATAATCAATGCAGTTTTATTTTACTTTATTTTATAATCTCAGTCTATCCGTGTGTGTATGTGTGTGTGTGTGTGTGTGTGTGTGTATATATATATATATATATATATATATATATATATATATATATATATATATATATATACACATATATATGGATTACCTTCAGTTTCCTGACAGACGACTTTACTGACATCCATTATACGAACACATCAATTCACTGACATTTACAAACCACGCGGTTAGTAAATATTCAGCCATCCCGACAAACTACACTACCCAAAAAAACTGACCCAGAAGCCCCACACACACACTCTCCTTACTAAATATACCAACTTTGAGAACGTGCTACTGCGAAGGTAAGGGGCAAAGTTCAAGTTGATGGGTGAGTGTTTACTAACCACGCGGTTAATGTCGGGTTGGGAAATGTCGGTGAATTGACATGTCAGTATAATCAGTATAATGAATGTCGGTAAAGTCATCTGTCGGGAAACTGAAGGTAATCCATTTTATACATATATATATATATATATATATATATATATATATATATATATATATATATATATATATATATATATATTTATATATATATATATATATATATATATATATATATATATATATATATATATATATATATATACACACACACACACACACACACACACATATAGGTTCACTACATAAGACTGAAAACCCATAATACCGAGCCCCATAATCCTGAGACAGACGAAAAGCCTGAAACTCCTAAATACCGAAGCACTAAATACCAAAGTACCAAAATCTTGAAAACTGTGCTCCGATGGCTGTTATGTAGCATGCCACTCAAAGTGTGTCTCAAAACAACAAACCGCTACTCCAGATACACCCAGACATGTACTAAACTCAAAATTTAACTGACACGAACGTGAAAACATTCTAAGTCCCTAAACACCATATTACGGTCTGAATTCCCGTGCAATGCCAAATATAATGCAAGTGTTCCGCACAGAGCAACCAAATACATGACATAGTTTAACACAAAACTACAGACAATAATCCACATAGACTGGTACAACAGCAGCATATGCATCACATTTTAAGTAAACGGGCAATAGACTTCACAAAATCCAGTGAAGTATACTCATCCTGATGATCCATTATATGCTGAAATTGTTTGTGCCTTTCAGTAAGTCTTCTACATTTCAGTGATGGTGAACAGCCTGCTGCAAGCCTCTCATGTAACCCATCTACCTGAGTCTGTTCCCTGGCTAAACAGGTCATTAAACACTGACAAATCAGTTGACTTGTCTCCTAGGAGATACTTCAAACGGTGATGCCACGCCTCTACTGAATTTTGAGTTTGTGGCAGGAACAGCCTATTGAGTTCAGATATGTTCTAAAACTGGATAGGAAACAAAGGTGGAAATCTTATCACAGCTGTAGATCTTGTAGCAAACTTAAGTAAACGTCCCAGAACATACCAGTCTGAAAAATACTTAATAATGTCCTTCCCATCCTCTGGAAATGACTCCTTTAGTGCATTAAATGTAGGGATAACCTCATTTTCCTGCAGAAATGCCAAACCATCTCACGACTTAATCTCCAACTGAAAAGAATGCGAGAGGTTGTAGAGGGAGCCCAATCCAAGTTGTTGAATTTTGCTCCAGACGTTCTGTCCAAAATGGAATAGGGATCTCTTTGCTGTCACACTACTAAAGTTCAGTCTCACACTCTTGATGGCAGCAACCTTGCAATCACAGAGAATAAATTGTAAGGATAGAGTGAAGTTATTCAAGGCAAACAGGTACAACACACAGTGCCATAACATATTATAGCCACACAAGGACTTCTTCGACAAAGCTGTAGATTAACGGAATGCATTTGCTGTATCCAGAATACTTCACAATGCCATGTATGCTGTATAATTGGTGACAGACTGCACCTTTACAGAAGTATATTCTGTCCATCAACCAAATTGTTGCAACACTCAAGTTATGTAGGTTACTGAATGTAGTGAAGACAATCACAGTTGTACCAGATGTCGGGTCCACAACCTGTTTCACTATGAATACCCCTGATTGAAACAAAAACCTACTGACATCAAAATTCTCCAGTGTTAAGTTAGGTATGTGTGCTTCACTAGTCATTTTACAGTGTACCCGCCTAATTTGCTGGAGCATTGCTTTCCTATTTGGTTAGCTAGCTACACAGTGCAGTGATGCTGATGCCATGGCATTGTCCACTAACAGGCACAGTGTATCTCTTGAAAGTGCAGATTTTTCCCTAAGAGTACCACACACGTTATACTTTTCAACCTCAAATGGGTTACCTACATGGTTATGTGGCATTGATTTCAATAAATGCTCACCTTAGGAAAGTGATTCATTTAGTGTCCTTTCTTTACAGTCACCACTCTGTTTTTGCTTGCAGCACCAATACCATCTACTGTAAGCTTTCCTCTCTAGGTGATAAACATAACCATCAATAATTAGCACCTCTTTGCATTTTTGTGATTTGAGTCTGGGACACAGTTCACCAATGACTCTGGGCACGTCGTATTGCTCTGCAGACATGTTGACTACATCAGCCATCATACGACACTTCACAGCTATGGTTCATCTTTTATACTGCAAAGTTTAGAGACTCTTGCTAGTGTAGAGAGCTACTGAGCACTATTTCGGTATTTAGTGCTTCGGTATTTAGGAATTTCAGGCTTCTCATCTGTAGGGGCTTGGGATTACTGGCATCAGTATTATGGGTGTTAGGTCTTATGTATTGAACCTATATATGTATATATATATATATATATATATATATATATATATATATATATATATATATATATATATATGTGTGTGTGTGTGTGTGTGTGTGTGTGTGTGTGTGTGTGTGTGTGTGTGTATGCACAGTCATATGAAGAATATGGGCAAGATGGTCCAAGAAATTAACAAAGTTGAAACTATAATGAAACTTCTGAGATGTGAAAAGAAAGCATTATCAGCAGTAGTATCAGTTTTTTTTAATACTGTTACTGGCAGTTGACTATATATGTTGGACATCTGGCTTGTAATAGTTCTCAGTTAACCCAGATTTTGCATAACATCCCTGATTTTGTCTGATATCCTTGCCCTGCTCCTTTTAAATGTTTTGATTTTCTGGTAAAACACTGACGAGTATAGTCAAAATACCAGACACGAGTTTCAAGCTTCATTTTGCTCAGATAATGTTTGGGCTTCATAACCTATTGTTCTATTAATTGGGTAAATTAGAATAACAAACAAAAACTGCTGGGCTGTCTGTGCAGAAATATGACTAATGGCTAGTCTTTCCTCAGTATTCTCACTTTGCAACATTTCAATGATTTGTTTGAAGAAACTTGGATAGGGTCATAGGACATTATCAAGCTAACGGCCAACATCACATAAAATCCTAGCCATTATTAAACCATTTTAAATAAATTCCCTGTATCTATATGATGTAAGAAAGTGACAGTATTGTGAATATGTGTGCATTTGTTGGATTACATTACATGCTGCCATTGTCCGTATGGGACATGTGCACCACACTGCGACAGTATTAGCAATCACACATGCAGTGGTCTGGAGATGGCTTGCAGAAGCTCATGGAAGGACCCTGCTTCATGATGTGTGTATGCATATTTGACATGAGGACATCCTCCTCTCCTCTGCAGGAAGGATGTCATGTGGCCAGAGGAAAAAAGAGGATGGTGGATGCATGGAGATATGTTAAAGTTTGTCCTACATGGTAGTGAAATGGCTAGTGATTCAAAAGATCATACAATGGCCATAATGTACCACCAACTACACACAGAACAGTAGATTGGTTTTGCTTTGAACATTACACCAGTGTAGGTATAGAAGATGAATGCCATGTGATATAACACTAGAACCACCACATATATCTGAATTTAACACTGTCACATTGCACTTTATGAAGTATGGCAGCATCATTGTATGCTGATAAGAACATATTGGGAGGAATGTCTGACATGGATGTGGAGCCACATCTCTGTGTATAATTGTCTCAAAAGTAACATTTAGAAATATACACACTCAAGTTGCCTGCTGCCAAATTAGAACGCTTATATATCTAGGTAAAGTAGCTTGAGAACACAATACCTAATGTTACTGCAAGAGCACAGGTTTGTCTTGAATGCCATCAGAGTGCATGTTATCCAAGATGCCATCATCAGTGTATGTCACATGAAGATGTTCTGAGGAGTGTTTGACATAGCAGTGCACTTACATGCCATTCTAAAATTGTCATCATACAGATTATTGAATTCAGACATAAACCAGTTGGCTACAGTGAGAGAAGGACCCCTACCTCCTACCTATCTACAGTGCACAGTATTTAACAGAAGCACCACAGCAAAGTTTGTTTTTTATAGTGTCAAACACTTTTATAGCTGATGACATCATCAGTGTCTGGTGAGAAGAAGATGGTTGGAGGAGTGTCTCACATGATGGTCAAAATGGTCTCTTGAATGTCAACCAAATGAACACAAACACACACACACACACACATACACCAACTGACCACAGTGAGAGTAGAAACCCTATCAAACTATCTACAGAGCACCAAACTTAATGCAAGTGCCACTGCACAAGTCTGACTTTAACAGTGCTGCTGGACAATTTATAGTGGATGACATCTTCATTGGATGCTGGAGAGAAGAAGTTGGGAGGCCTGTATAAAACTGCTCGGTAGCCATGTATGATTGTCAAAATTATTTGTTCTACATGACATGGGATCACTGACAGTAGGACATACACTTATGCTCTTCTGACTAAACACACACACAAACACACACACACACACACACAAACACACACACACACACACACACACACACACACACACACACACACACACACACACACACACACACACACACACACACAGACACACACCAGTTGACTGCAGAGAGATTAGAACCTCTTCCTAACTAGGTACATTAGCTAGAGAACTTAGAATTTAATGCAAGCACCACAACACAAGTCTGACTTTTACACTGCTGCTGGACATTTTATAGTGGATGATATCCTGACTGGATATTTGAGAGAATAAGTTGGGAAGCCTATATGAAATGGCTAGGTAGGAATGCACAGCTGTCAAGATATTAGTTCTACATGGGAATGGATTGCTGACAGTAGGATGCAGACTGATGCTCTTCTAACTATGCACACACACTTACACATACAAACCCACAAATAATGTGGCTGCTGTGGTAATTTCACTCATGTAATTATTTTGTTCCAATATTCTAGCACAGTGGTTAATGACTGCAACACCCCTGAAGAATGTAGTTGCCTTGCCATAATGGTATAGATGTATATATATATATATATATATATATATATATATATATATATATATATATATATGATACCATCATCGTTATATGATGTAGGAATGTAGGTAACATATCCTGTTATGAGAGTGGTGTGCAAAGTGTGGATTTTGTACCTCTTGTTGTGTTTCCATTTTGTAGGTATACTTTAAAACACAGTTTTTCAAACTAGATGCAAAAAGCTGTCACAAATGCATGTAACAAAACTTTGACATATGCAGCTGTTTCTCAGTATGATTGTGTACATTAAACACTTATTGTCACATACAGACACACATATTTTTTTGTGATCAACATGGACATAAATGCATATGTACAGTGTTCATACTTGTGAATAATTGCTGTAAGCATTAATACATGTATAAGACATTTGAATGTCAGTTATGAGTATAAAGGTGTTTATGATGTAACAATGCAGCTGTGTTACTTATTTGTAAATGTAGGTGACATTTGTGAACTAGTACTGACATACCAAGTTTCAAGTGCATAGGTGCAGGGCACACTTGACTCAGTGTAAATATGCGTTCAAGTCAGTAAAAGTGTTTTACATGGATTTTAATGGGATGAAGACTGACTTGGCAATACACTTAAGTTATACATGTTATTCGGCAATTTCCATAGTGCACCATTGAGAAGCTGGTTTGCATGATCAATGGCAAAGTGTTTGCATGAGAGATACACATTTAATGATTACTACTTGAACCTCAGAAGTACCTATCCATATCCGCTATGGTTGAAATAGCTAACAGGTACAATGGTGCTCATAAGTAGTTCATATTGGGAATGTTGTGTCATAAATTTTAGGACAAAAAAAAATATTTATACTGCTTAGCCCTTTTACACATAGTTAAGTGATGAGCAAATGTGGGTCTTTGCTTCTTTGAGAAAATTATAAGAGTTGTATTGGTTTGCTTCCTACATGCAAACATGCTAAGTGGAGAGGTGTGGCAGTCAGCACTTTGGACAGTACTGAATGGAAGAAAAGCACCTGCTGTCTAGCTGTCTTTGTGGCAGAAGTGTAAGAGAAGTGAGATCTTATTTTGAGCACAGATGATACAGGGTTCAACTCCAGCTCAATCTAATTGTTTTACATATGTAGTGATGAGGTAAAGAAATAATTACAAGTGATAATTTTTGCACATGTGAGAGGGACTGACTACAGTGAAGTACTGTACAAAAACAAACACTACCCAATTTATGTTAAGTACACATATGGATTTGAATATTTATACATTCAGCAGTCTATATCTATATATATATATATATATATATATATATATATATATATATATATGTATGAAAGTTTTAACATGAGTGAACAAAGACATTGGCAACCTTCAAACACTGGAACCCACCCAGTTTGGGATTGTGAAGGGCCGATCTTGTCTCCTGAATCTGAGTGACTTCTTCGAATCAGTCTCCAGAGCTATGGACAAGGGTAAGGCAGTCCACACAGCCTATCTGGACCTTGTCAAGGCCTTCAACACCATCCCCCACTCTGGAATCATAGATAAACTTACTAAGCTGGGCATAAATCCCTACATCACTCAATGGGTTGCCAACTGGCTTACTGACAGAACCCAGACTGTAAAAGTAGCTGACTCCAAATCCAGCTCCAGACAAGTGACAAGTGGAGTATCTCAGGGTTCAGTCCTGGGACCACTCTTGTTTGGCATCTACTTTTCTGAAGTACAGGTGAACACTTAGGGACTCTGGCTAACAAATCACAGATGACTGCAAACTGGGAGCCATTATTGAATCCCCAAATGATGTGGATATTCTACAAAAGGGCCTTATAGAAACAGATGCCTGGTGCCAGAGCCATGGGATCAAGCTTAATGCCAAGAAATGTATAGTTATCCCCTTTGGAAAAAAACATGTACCCATGAATTGCCACATAAGTGGCAGTACACCAAACATTGAAAGTGTGATGAGAGACTTAGTGACACAGGTGGACAGTGGTCTCACTTTCGATAACCACATCGCCACAACAGTCAGGAAATCATTCTATGTGGCACACCTCATCACTAAGGGCTTTTCATCCAGAAAAAAAGGAGGTCATTGTCCCACTGTACTCATCCCTCATTAGACCTATTATAGAGTATAATGCCCCATTTGGTATGTACCTCACAAGACATCTGCAACAGCTGGAAAGGCCACAGAAATACCTCACTAAAAGAATCACAGGCCTAAAGCAGATGCCACATGTTGACCATCTAAAACAACTCCAGCTATACTCTGTGGCATATAGTCTACTCAGAGACAATCTCTGCTTAACATACAAGGCCATGTCAAACCCTGAGCTGCTGGACATGCTCCACTTAAAGTAATCCCAGTCCCTCAGAGCCACACACTCCAGGGATCTAAACGTTGTCATCACAATGAACAAAACATGCTGGAGGGATAGGTTCCTGATCCAGAGACTCCCCATACTCTGGAATAGACAACACATACATGTCAAGCAGAGTGCCTCCTTGGCCCTCTTCAAAAGGAACCTTGATTATTGGATGGGAGATAGGAAATTCACCCTGGGGATCATGTCAGTCACCCTGCTAGATAGGAGTCCAGAGAAGTAAATATTGTGGGAAGAAATATCCAAGGAATTGTTATGGCTAGGTTTGTATAGGCCCTAGTACTGATAGACTAGTACCAACCTATGAACCTATGAGTGCCTTTATTCTAGTTTAACTGAGTGTTTCCTTAGTGCAGCAAGTTTAAGCAGCATTGCACAAAAGTAACCACACCATGCCATAGGACATGAAGAGCCATTCACCATTGCTTGGCATTGTTGCACAATGAAAAATGCAGTGGAATCACAGAGAACAAAAAGTGAAGAGCTTCACTGGGAATTTATTATTTATGTGTGTATTATGTGATTCTATTTTTTACCCAGATTAATGGTATGAAAATGGGGTAGATAAGAAAGTGGTGAAATGGGGGGAAGCAGGGGAAGAACAAAGGGAAAGCAATATAGGAATTGCAAAATGACAGAATCATAGCTATCCACTTCTTCAGCAGTGTAAATTGAACATGGATAGAATATTGGATGCATTTGGACTGTCACCTCAACAACGATGGGTGACAACAATGCAGTAATGTTGTGTAGCCAATTAATCAGAATCAAGCACATCGAGAAGATACATATGCAAAGTGAAGAGCTATGTATGGGACATGTGCCCATTTTGAGTTTTTATTTCAGTAAAAGATCAATATTGGGTAAAGGGCATAGGTATGTCAGAGTCAGGTAAGTAGGGCATTTGAGGAAGCAGATGCAGACAAAAAGAGCAAACAAAGCAAATGATGGGGATGGCAAGGGGAATTTGAGAATAGAGAAGAACATCAGATGCTCACACCCTTCAAGCATCAGGACTGTGAGAATCTAGCCCTTAACTTACATCTGCTGCCACAGGAATAACTAGCCAGCAGCAATATATTTTCACATTCATTACTATATAAGTGTGCTGGCCGTCACACAGCACCACTTAGCATGTTTGCTCGGTGGAAGACCACACATGATGCAGTGTATCTGTTTTGAAACTGACAAGTGTCTGTTTGTTATCTGCAAGTGTTCTGAACCTGCAAATGTTGTAGAAGCTTGCTGACTGATGCACAAAGCCAATAAGCATATTTTCCTGATGGAAGGCAAAAGATGCAAAAATGTATCCTTTTGGAAATTGACAATGGCTGCTTATTGTCTGGGCCTTTACACCATATTTGCACAGAGGTGTGCAATGTGAAAATGAGATTAGTAAAACACAGCATGCATTATTATTGTAAAAAGTGTTTATTATGCTCCATCACTAAAAGATAGATGTGGGACTTGAACCTTAATCTATGTATAATATGAACTGTGCGATTCACTGTATTTAGCAGATGTGCTACACACACATTTGACTCACAGCTTTAGTTTATGCTGTCTTGATAGGTGACAACAGTGCAGTAATGTTGTATAGCCAATTGAACAGAACTATATAAGAAACCTTCATCAAATTTATTTCGGGGTTTCACCGTATTTGTGCTAAGCCGCACATCACTCAAATGCTATTATTTTAAAATAAAAAAAAATTTAAAAAGAAGCATAAACAACATTACAAACTACATTTTAACACAACAGATCTCTAAATTTGAACTGTCAGACTACTGAACCTACAAAATGCAGTAAGGGTGCCTTATATATCTTTGCCATAGAAACAGCTGTGCAGCAGGAATGCAAATCATTGTGCATACAAGCAAGTCTCATTTCCAGAGCAGCATTATAAATATATATAATGTTTGTAAAATCTCAATTGTTTGTACATGCATTGCTTACATATTTAGTGCAATGAATGATCATACAACCATTCTTGAGTATTGTTTGCGCCAGTGCAGCTCTGTGTTCTATTTATATTCTATTCATGCTTCTCTTATGTGTGCTGTAGTCTCAGACATGCCACCTGTAGGGCATTCTGTATCATTGTCCTTAAAATATATGACAATGTTACATGACAGTAAAATACAGTTTTCATTAAAGGAAGGAGAGTTTGGCTATTAGTATACAGAAAATGAGAAATGTGTGCTGTTACTTCCATTTCAAAAGTTGCTACAATTACTTTTACACTTTGTAAGTGAAGCCTGGGTAACACACCCACAAATTGTTGTTTTGTATTCCTTCTCCCTCCAACTAATCATTAACAGTTGTAATCCATTAGCAACAAACACTGAGGTGATGTGTACACTATGTTTACATCTGCTAAATAAAGCCATTTTGGGATTCAGCAGTTCTAATGTGTTATCACCTCATTTGTATCTTAACCAAGCAAAGCGGCCTGAATCTACATGAGAAGGTAACTGTGTAGCTAAGGAACTTGAAGGTGAAAGATGACTTGCGCATTTACAGAACACAGGGGATTGTTATTCCTTTTGATTTATCTGCACAGAAGGCTTCTGATGTGGCAAAAATATTACTGTATTTTTCAAGTACATGCTAGATTTGTTAGCACGTTACAAAGAAAACTTTTATATATATGCATTTGGAGATTAAACTGTTACCTGTATGCACTTCTTATAGTTCCCTCTTGCCATAGGCATTTTCGGCATACATTGACTTCACAGACAGACAGCCCTATTAACTTTCATTACAACTGTTATTACTAAAACTGGTTCTCTTACAGTCTTTTCTCTTATTTCATGGAAATGTAAACTACTATACTGTCAATGATGCATGGGTCTTATGCTTCTTAGATGGCCTATAGACACAGCCAGTGGAGTGCTGGGCACAGTGACAGGTGACTATTAATCATATACAATTGACTTTTGTGTTGTAAATGTGTATACATTTTATGAGAATTGTATGGAAAGCATTTATAACATGTGAATTATGTGTTATTCCTTGGATTGTGCAAAATTAATTTGCCCATTGTTTTTGTGGGTGAGGAGCCAAGTACTGTTTGTGTGTTGCCACAGCAAAAGTTGGGTTTCAAGAGTTTTGCTCTTGCAGTTGTGCAGTCATCCTGGTATTTCCATGGTAAACAATAGAGTACTCCATTGGTATGTTTAAACATTGGTCTGTGTGTGAGTGTGATATGTTACAAACATTAACAACCTTATATCACATGCCGTCTACTTAGTTACATTAGCAAGTAACAGTATGCAACGATCTTACATTCAGTTGTGTTCTTAGACATTTATTTTCATATTATATGTTGAAGTCCAGCAGTTGCAAGTGTTTTACTCCAGGACTGAGTCTGTGTGATGCTAGTAGCACACAGCCATTACATGGGTAAATAATGGTTGTGAGTGTTGCCTGGCATCAATGTTACCATATGTATGTGCAGAAGATGCAGGTTTTACCTCCTTAGGTGGTGGGCATGTGTGCTATCCATTGCCTGTTGGCCAGAGTGAGGTCATGTTGTGCATGCCTACATCTACATATGCCCACAGTGGCTGAAGTTTCCCCATCTGACTCCTCATCTAAGTATGGTTGTGGTGACCTTATCAGTAGTGATGGGATGTATGCCCCTTTCCCTTGGTGTTTCAGCTGCAGCTGTTCTCTCAGAACAATATTGTGAAGGATGGCACAGACAGTGAAAATTTCAGCACACATATGGGGATTGTATTGTAGGGTTCTCCCTGATGTATCCAGACTTGACAACCATGACTTCAGCAGCCCAAATACACTCTCTATGATATTTCTTGTTTGAGTGTGTACCTCATTGTAATGTTCTTCAGTGGGTAGGTGTGTGTGCATTTCAGATGGGCATGATCAACCACGGCTCCAGAACATCCTCTGCATCCCCCAGTAAATAACCCTGTGGGATATCACCCCTTGAAAATATCTGATAGAGTTGGGAGTTGTGCCACATATAAGAGATGTGGTAACTGTCAGGGTTGCCAGCACACACATTCAGGATGATTCAGGATGATTCACTTAGTATTACAAATGACCTGGATGTTAATGGAGTGGAAGCCCTTTCTGTTTATGTACACCCTTCTCTGATCCATGGGTGGTGCTTTGATTTTGATGTGCATGCAGTCTATGGCACCTAGGACTTCAGGAAAGTGTGCTGCATGGTAGAAATCCTGCATAATTTTAGCTCTGTCCTCAGGTGTATGGGGAAACAGTATGTAATCATTGGCATGCTGTAACATTGCATTCAGGAATTGATATAGGATCCTGGATGCTGATGCCTGTGACACAACCCAGCATATCCCCTCCCCTGTTTACCTCTGGAAGGTTCCTGTAGCTAATATTCTAAGTATTCAAACATACTTTGGTCTCCACAGGTATTGGCTCCCCTCACTTTACCCTTGCTGTCAGTTGTGGATGACAGAGGTTGCAGAGCTCCTTTAGTGTATTTCTATCCTCATCATGCAGACAATGGAACATTAAATGGGGTATAAACATCCTTTTCCTTCTTGGCCAAGGTCTATTAGCAGCAGCAGCAGCATAGGCTTGGGCCTGTTGCACGTGCACATTTATAAGTGCAACTGTAGCCCCTGACATTGTTCCTGTGTACAATAGTTTCCATGTCTACATTTCAATATGTTTTAGAATTCACAGGGAAAACCTACAATGAGTCTACATGATTGCCTTATAGTTTTGTTGAATAGCTCCTTGGATTAGCATACAATTCATCTGCTTATCTTGCAATTAACATGCCACAATGTTTACAGTGCTTGCACAGCTCTGCTCAAGATATAGAGCCATTTACTGAATACAAAACAGTGTGCTATCATTTGTGCATTGTGGCATGACATGCTCACTGTCTTAGTGGACCCTGTAAGCGTTACTGAATCCACACCTATATCTTTAGAATTTTCAGACCTGTTTTAGTTCCATATAAATTTCTACCTGGGTAGTACTACAATACAAAATCATTAAGGTAGTGAGGTCCAAGATAATGAAAATATTGTACTTGAAAATATTAGTGATTGTATTACTGCAGTGGTGGTGCTGCGGTAGCGCTGTCACCTGACAGTAAGACGTTGTCCCGTTCAATTCTCAGCTAGAGCGTCTTCTGTCTGGAGACATGTGTGAATGGGCGTACCTTCATTGAAGGTTGTGCGTCAGGGCTGGCAACTTGGTATGTAAAAATCTACTGCCAATCATTAGCGGACCGGAGTTCCACTGTGGCGAATCTTATCCGGGAAAAGCCGAAAGACACAACAACATTGTTGTGAAAGCAAACACAGTTGTATGTTAGTCTAGATGTAAAAGGTGCACTGTGAAGCAAGAGTAGAACAAGAATAATACAGACAGTTCTAAGTTCCCAGGGAAGAAACATATCACATTCAGCACTAAATAGAGAGTTCCACTGTGGCGACCCTTAACCGGGAAAAGCCGAAAGACACAACAACATTGTTGTGAAAGCAAACACAGTTGTATGTTAGTCTAGATGTAAAAGGTGATCTGTGAAGCAAGAGTAGAACAAGAATAATACAGACAGCTCTAGGTTCCCAGGGAAGAAACATATCACATTCGGCACTAAATAGAGAAAATGAGAGTTCTGTAGGGAGCCACTGCTCTCACTAACCTCAATAACATTTACCTACATACATTGTTTTAATGTAAGTGCCAGAATTAATGTAATTCTCCTGACACTATTATAAAACCAGCTGGAAGGAGTCTAATTACAGACACCATACACTGTGAGATTAATTGTTTATACTGCATTGGATGCTTGTATTTTCATAACCAACACCAGGATTGCTTCCTAGATGAAAGGAGAAACAACTGCTCTTAGGAGAAACCTGGTGACCAACTGTCCAGAGACTCGGGAACTGTTTATCTGTTACTGTTCATTTGTTAACATATTGCTAGATTAATGGTTTGTACTACATTGGAAGGTTGTGTATTCAATATTACCATTATAATTATTTGCTAGTTGAAAGGAGAAACAACTGCTCTTGGGGTGAAACAGGTAAAAAGTTGTCCAAAGGCTACTTGCTTGTCTAGTGTCAGTGACAACCACATGGAATAAGTTGAGGTTCAGTTTTTTTTTTTTCCATTCTTGTTTAGCTGCTAATCACAAACATCAGACAAAGAGATCTCCACAGTACTTTATTTAACATGAAAAGATAGTTCAAACAATATCATAAGTAGAGGGTCATATGCATTATTATGCCCAATTACTGTGGTTCTACCTCATAGAATCTTCTGGTGGCAACATATAGGTAGTAACCAGTAATGTAGGATGAATTGTCTGTAGGTGTATAACCTAGAATCAGGTCTCTCAAACATATCTTACAGACTGAATATAACTCTTCATCAGTCTAGAGATGATAGACATGACTTAGCATGGCCAGATCATGGCTGGTCAATCAGTATCATATGATTTACTGAATAAAATGTTACAAGCAAAAATTAATGAGGCCAAATAAATAAAATAAAACTTCCTCTGTGGTCTCTTTCTCTAAGGGTTATGTACATGACCCATAGCAGTGCTGTTTCAATGAGTTGAAATTAATCCAAGACATTGACTTCCAAAATGATAACCTTAAAGCAGTGGCGCAACCAACCACAAAAGGGACTGCTATTAAAAAGGAGGTACTTTCATTGTTTATTTCCATATATCATTTATGAGGATATGTATCACCAAACTTTTTTAAAGATACTGGAAAGAAATCTTTTTAAAAAGAAAACAAAAGCATTTTGTAGAATAGTGGTCCCAAACCAACAAGACTCCATATTAGATATCCAGCACCCCCCCGCCCCCCAGGCATACCTCTCAACTGTCCAAATTTTTGTCTCATGTTTTTGGGCCATTTTGTTTATAAAATTGTGGTTTTATGGCAAATTATTGGCAAATCATTGAAGACTGAAGTCTGACAGACATTTGGGTTTCAGACTTCATACCCATCAGAAAATTTATGCTAATGCAAAACCTGCTATTCTGTTAACATTTTAAGTCTGTAAGAGCAATACTTAAAAATTGTCCATATATTTGGTCCTTTATTCCCCCATTATTTATGCTTTTATCCAGATTTCTTGCTTTAAGAGGTCAAGAGGTATGTTCGTAGGCCAAAAGAAAAAAAAGTGAATTTCTTTATGGTGCATTCTATATCAAACCTTTTAGTCACCCTTGCAGTAAACCTTTTTCTTCATAGCTTGTCTACTTACTGAAATAGGTGAGTACATTTTCAAGACACTATGGAGATCTCAGTAGACAGAAGCTATGCTTTCTTACATGTATCCAGTGATTAAACAAGCACATATTAGTTTATAAATTAATAATGTAATATTCCAGTTGGCCCACCCTCCAGTGATACACAAGCTTATACTTTTTCCTTTTCTGTCACTAAGAGCTTTTCCACCACTGTATATGCTCTGAAAAATGGAAGATGATTGTGTACTCAAGCTAAATCACTCAGATCAGTTGAAGGGATCAGTGTATATAAGCCCAATAGATTATCTTGCATCTCATCAGCTTGTAGTATTGGAGCTAGATGTAGAGATGGCTAAACATCCTCAGGGATAATCCCACCTTAAACTGAGGTAATTTGTAATCTGGGGAACCTTTTGATAGAAACTACTACTGTGAAGTGAAACAAATGGTGACTAGGATAGAAAATGCCTCTAGATTTCCATACCATTATAAAAATATGTCTGTACTAACAACCAAATGACAGTTGCAGGTATATGATCCAAAAGAGATCGCAGTTCCTCTATTAGCTGCAGGGACTCAGTCATCAGAGGCCTGTGAGGTACCCATGTATAAGCCCAGTTAAGGCTAAAATTGTCCAAAATTATTTTTTTTCAGGCTAACTGTCCATGATTCCCTAGGAAATCCAGAATTCCACATATTTCCTGCTCTCCACATTGCATACAATTCCATTTCTTTCCTTATTCTATTTTTTATTTGTTGAGTCAAAAAAAAGAAAATCCTTGCATGCTAATGGCAATGAAGGAAAAGTATCCTAGTATTGCGTATACTACCTGTTTTTCAGGTACAAAACTGCATTATATGCTGTACTGTTATTTACTGAAGAATTCAAGATACAAAAAATAGTTTCTTACAGCTTCAGTCATTTAAATCCAATTATAAATTACTGTAATCATGCAGCACGCTGCCTAAAATAAAGACAAAGGGGGTTATGATAGTACACTGCAAAATGAAAAAAAATGATAAAACTAGCAAGTCAAACAGTGCTCTTCTTCAGAATTAACTTGTAATACAAATACAACAACAAAAGTGTTATCAATTGATTTATTTCTATATTTCAGATTCTTTAAAATGAATATCAGTCATGCAAAAGTATACACAGCTCAACTTTGTACCTTAAAAAAAAGAAAAAATACAGTCACTAAGTTTGGAAATAAATTTGTCCAAAAATGGTGGATTCCCTGCTCACAGTCCAGGTAATAAAAATTGGTTTACATGTTGCTATCTTTGAGGCTATTATAGAGTAATGTATGAAGTATATATACACCTGGTTAAACCAGTAATGTGATTGATTGTGTTTATATTAACCCAGTGCATAATACAGATATATTACTTTTAGCTGTTTTGCATTTCAGATGTGAACTTACAAGTCCACAGTTAATTATTGGATAAAACTGTAAACATAGTGCTTATTTTAGCAGTCAGACACACATTTGCTGCTTTTATTTATTCTGCAGAAATAGATGCATTGGATTTGTATCTTAAAAATAGTGATAGTTATAATGTTTCCATAAATAAAATACACCTCCAGTTTTTATCTCTGTGGTCTGTGGAGCATTACCAATATTGAGAAAGCAATTAACTTCAGCAATATTTTTATAGATCAGTACTAAGCCAACTGCCCATGTGGGCCATTTTAAGCTTATCATATTACCCCATACAAGAATCAAACCCAATACCTTGTGTTTGTAAGGGAAACATCTTAAACATTATACCAAACTCCCAACCCATTATATTAAATTCCCAATGCATTAGAAAATAATTTTAAAAACAGAGAGATGGAGTTATCAATATTTTAATTTACATTTATGTACATGAAACATGTCACTTTATAAGTGCTTTTCAGCACTTTGTTGTAAAAAGTAGCTGCATTGCTTCTTCTGTTAAAGCATTCCAAATATGAAAATGTGCTTTTTATAGCAATATCTATCTATATATATATATATATATATATATATATATATATATATATATATATATATATATATATATTAGGACAAAAAGATTTTCAAAGGGTGAATCATAGTTGACACAAATCAGTCTACAAAAGAAATGACCAGTACTTAGTCTGTCATGTCATGACAGAGTTTGCTTTCCTATGGTTACTGCATGATTCTTTTTGTTCATATAAACAGATTAGCTGCATAATTAAATTTACTTGTTTAAGTTTATTGCACAGGTAGACCAAGTGAGAAGCAATATTCTTTTTCAAGTTTGACTGTAATACAGTTCTAATTTCAAAGGGTAGCTCATATTCATAAACCAGTGCAGATTCACCATGTTTTAAATAAGCTAAATATTTCTAACAGTAATGATACTGAACCCAAAGTGACTAGCAGTAACTGAAAAGAAAAATGACAGCTGCGTTTAATAAGGTTGTGTATATCAAGATTTGTTGCATATATGGAAAAAGGCACATTTGTGTTTAAAATACTGTTGTCTGTACCTGAATGTGGTGGAATGCTCCTCTCTGCACCTCTTTGAACATATAAAGCCAAGTCAAAGCCAGAAAACCGATTCTTTGAGAAGAACGAGTATTCAGTTTCACCTTGCTGGTCCTTCAAAGTGTGTGTGTGTGTGTGTGTGTGTGTGTGTGTGTGTGTGTGTGTGTGTGTGTGTGTGTGTGTGTGTGTGTGTGTGTGTGTGTGTGTGTGTGTGGTTGTTTGTGACTCTAATATTTAGAGTTCTGAACTCTGATGACATTTAGCACAACTACGTATGTAAAAAAACCTCAAAAGGTTACTTTGTACTTACCACACCTGAGCTTTTAGAGTTTCGCCTTTACAACTTAATACATTGAGAATATGTATAAAAGCAAACTTTAAACTGCAAATACTTTATCTAGTATTAAGGCTATGTTGTATTGTTAAGAAGAAGTCTAGAAACTAACATTACATAGTGCTATTAAGGAAAGGATGAACAAAATGAAGAGAGATAAATGAGGGGACTGTTTTTATATTTTATAACAAGTACAACTATATCCCGACTGTATCTCATATTACTGCTCTTTCTCCTAACTAGCTCAACCCCCATAACTACTTTTTATCTTATCATAGATAAAGTTTTGCTTACATTTCTCCTATTAGAAGCTAGAGTGGTCTTAAATTCTAGTCAAGCACACCAATCTTACATTGTACCATTCCTGGCACTGTTAAAATATGTCTTCTTTTAACAAATGTTTGGTAAAACACAAACCGTATTTCATGTCTTTACCATAATTAATTGCTTTTGAAGTATACACTAATACGTGTTAAACATTATTAATATTTGTTAAATTTGTTTGTAGTGTTAGTATTGTTAGAATTCTCAACTATATGTCAAGAGTTTTTCTCCCTGGGTCTCCACTGAAAATGGGCTTCTGGCCCAGATGGACAATACCCAGTAAACAAATGTAATTAATAAATAAATATAATAAATATAAATAACTTGACAGAGGACCCATGGGTATCTGACATTGGTATGTAGCCTAGGATTTCATTTGGTTTTAATTAATTGAGCAATGTTTAATTTTATTCAGGATCAAATGTTTAGGTGGTTTAATACTGATGTGAGGAACAGGTTAATTCATCTCCACAGAAATAAGTTTACTTCATCAAACAGACCAGTAAGAAGACTACAATTTGTTCTCTTCCTTAAATTCAAAACTATATCTACTATACCAGAATCTGACCTATATCTTCTGTAAATGAATAGCTTGATTTTTTATATCTACTTTAAATGGATCTCTAGTACACATAGCAGGTTTCCTGGTTATGATTGGCCGTATAGTGGTGGATTACCAAGTGTGCATATAAACTGTAACCTTTAGATGGGGACTGTGGTATGAAGTGTGCTATGCCTGTGTGATTAAAACTAGTTTCAAATTATGTGGAATACAGAGAAGGATATACTATTGCACAGAATTATGTTATATAGAATATTTTGCCATGCAAGATACATATACCAACTGATTTAAAGATATTAACATAGTAGCCTTAGAAATTGAGATGACAGAGAATGAAAGACAAGTCTAGGCCAATTTTGTTTTATGGTACTTAGAGGACACCAATAATGGGACTTGAAGACACTACATAGCTTTTTTTAGTAATTCCTAAACATCTGCCTATGATGAGTTCTAGGACTCTCACTTACCTTGCAAAAAGTACAATTTAAAAAATTTAAAAAAATTAAGATACTAAAAAAGCTGAACTGTCCTGATAAGTGAAGAAGGTGCCTAGATCATGACCATCCTCTTCACAACCCACAAATCTATGGTACAGACAAGCAATTATAACGAGACTTGTTTTCAAAATGGTGAATGATTTGTAGATATTCCTTGTGTTGCATCTGTCTTTATTTGTATTTATTTTATTCATTGATAATACATGCATCCCCCTATATTAAAATACATATACTTGTAAACAGTTTTCTACATTCTACATTTTGTTGTGCATTTTTTCTGCATAGTTAGAAAAACAAAGCAAATAACACTTTAAAAATGCAATTGCATTTTAAAAACTATAACAATACAATTATTTCTATAGTTTTAAGACACATTACTGAACATTCCCCATTAAATGCTTCTTTGTATTTTTCTGAGGCTGAAATAAAATTATGTAAAATCTGGGTAAAAATATACAGCTGAGTAATCCAGCACTTGAGGCTAAGATTGCAAATATCTCCACTGCAACCATGTATTTGCCCTGTGTGCTCAGGTATGCAGGTATAAAGGACAGCCAGACACTGACAAATACTAACATGCTAAACGTAATGAATTTAGCTTCATTGAACGTGTCAGGCAAATTTCTTGCCAAGAAAGCAACGGCAAAGCACACAATAGATAAACCCCCCAGATATCCCAGCATGCAATAAAAAATGCTACATTGTGTTCATTGCATTCAATTATTATTTTCCCATTTGCATATTTTGCATTGTAGTCCACAAAAGGAGGGTTGCTTAATATCCAAATAACACATATAATAAATTGCCCAATAGAACAGAAACAGACTACTAATTTAGGTACAGTTGGCTCCAGTAGTAATTGCAGTTTACTGTCAGGTCTTGCTGCTTTGAAAGCAATAACCACAATGATAGTTTTTGCTAAAACTAAGGAAATACTGATGGAAAAAATGATACCAAATATGGTTTGACGAAATAGACATGTTATTGCAGTTGGTTTACCTATAAATATTAAGGAGCATAGAAAGCACAGCATGAGTCCAAAAAGAAGGAGATAGCTAAGTTCCCTGTTGTTAGCTTTGACTATTGGCGTTTCTCTTTGTTTAATAAAAATTCCCAACACTAAAGAATTCAGCAGAGTCATGAACAGAGCAATGACAGCAAGAGTTATACCCAGGGGTTCTTCATATGTTAAGAACTCTATCACTTTTTGGAGACAAGCATCACATTTCTCATTAGGCCACTGATCGTCTGGGCATTTCCAACAGTCCAAAGAATCTGTTAAGAGACAAAAAGAATGACTGATGTGATTTAAAATGAAAAACAAAAAAAAATCTTCATTAAATCATTTAAAATATCAGTGATATGTCATGTTATTATCTGTTGGAACTTCACAGCTTGCAGAGTTCATGACTCATTCTATAACATTTTGAAGATCTAAATTGCTTAATGCACTCAGTTCTGTTGCTTAGGTAGGATAGAAAGTACCGTTTAGACTGAGTACATATTATATGGAACTCATTCATATCATGTGTTTGCAGCAACATCAGCCGGATAACACAAGAATGATAACATTGCTTTGTTACTGCATTGATATACTGTACAGACAGAAGTGATACAATCAACCCGCTGTAAACACTTCCCTAAGGCAAAAGACTTTCATGATAAGTAAAGAGAAGTATCATGCAGAGCTGATGTATATTTAAATCCCAAACATACATCAGTTTATTTTTTTCTGTAGACTAGACACACTTCAAACATACGTCACTGGTTCTCAGACAGATTCTTAACTAAAACACTGACTTACAAGAACATCAGCAGTTTCAGCAATGTCCTACAGATGACTATTATCCCAGAATGCTCTCATTTTTTTTTATCTTTATTTCATCTGTAATCAATAGGTATGCCCTAAACATGGCATCTGAACTGAAGAGGTAAATATAATGGAGTACATGGACTGGCCCATGAACATGATGGCAGAAACATTGTACTGTGTACTAT
The DNA here is from genome assembly GCF_019279795.1 of Protopterus annectens. Taxonomy (NCBI): domain Eukaryota; kingdom Metazoa; phylum Chordata; order Ceratodontiformes; family Protopteridae; genus Protopterus; species Protopterus annectens. Next base: position 620,701,417 of record NC_056729.1, on the reverse strand, counting down.
AAAGTCAAATAAACTATTTTAGCAACTAAAGAAAAAACAATAACAATGCAAAAGTAGACCGTTATTAAATTTAGTGATGCAATATCTGATAATATCTAAATGTTTATTTGTAGTGGCTCCCTTTGTGGAAGCTTATCAAAAATAGTACAAACCCATCAAGAACTGATTTCTAAGATGGATTAAAAGTGCATGTTTTTGAACCTTCCATGAACATGTATTCACTGGACTGCTAAAACAACTACAACAATGGCAGAAATAAAATAATTCTAAAAAAGTGATGCACCAATAGTGATAGGAAACATTTATTTATTTTAATTAAAAAGGAGTAAAATTACTAAAATTTATTGAATAATTCACATTTCTACTGGAAGAAGTTTTTTTTTTCAAAATTTAACTATGGAATAATAATAAATTCCCTGAACAAACTACAAGACTTATGTATCTCAAAAATAAGTTTATCAAATTTCAAACTTGGTGAATTTAAATAAAAAAGATGTTCTACAAATAATCACTTACATACTAGAACTCTCCTGAAAAAATTGATGTTTTAAACAAAACAGATCTTTGCACAAACATTGGATTAAACAAAATAAATGATAACATAAACACTACAACAACAGACATAAATTAATAACATGAAAAACTCACTAAATAGAATGAAAGGGAAAGGAAGAGAATCAATGTGAATTTTTATTAAAAGAAAAATTCATGGCTAATAACATGAAAAAACAAATAAGTTGCACCACACATAGATGGACCAGTAAATGTGATGTGTGCTAAAACTCAAAATGATCCACAACTCACTATAGGAAAGCCAACACCACACCCATCAAAAGACAGTAGGCTACAACATTTTTATTTTCACAACTGCAAATGGAAGCCAAGGACAGATGCACAAACCACAGATGGGTTTCAGTACTAAAGAATCTTTATCATTGTAAATCTGCCCCATTACATTTGTATATCTGTTTTAAACTTTAACATAATAAAAATTACATAATTTCCTGCTCCACTATACAAACTATCATCAAGCACAGTGCTCAGATCTTGACTGTGGGATGTAAATTCCATCAAAAATGTTCCATGTGTAACCAATGAGGACAACAGAGGAACACTAGCTGGATAGACAGTTGCATATACCAACACAACTTAGATCTAAGTTATAGGTGAGCACTATGCATCCACACAAGAACTGAAGAAATGAAAAATGTTACCTATCTAAAAAAAAATATGCCAGAAAATAGTACACCCTTAACCCCTCAAGGCTTTAAATGAATTCATAATAGTAAGTTTTAAGTTTAATTCATGGTAATAATTCTTGCTTTTCATTCTCTACCCTCTATCTTTTCCCACTCCTAGTGTGCCTCCGCCATCTGAATTACTTATTTGTTATTACAGTTTGCCTTACTCTTCAGCTTTTTCACTCATTCTATCAATACACACTAAATGGTCAAGACTGTAGTGAAATAACTGAATTAAGCAGTGGGTGCTCCCATAAGCACTGGGGTTCTAGAGGCTTTGTGGTGCATTTTAAAGCCTTTCTTTAGCACTTTCATCCAATAATGACCAAGGCAAGAAATTCAAGCTTATTACCTTACAAGGAAGAAATAAATTGTGTCCGAGTCTTAATGTTCAAGGCTAACAAATTAGTATTTCTCAATAAACTGGCAAGGCAAATGCTTACAAAGATGCATAAATCATATCTAGGATAGTGTCTTCTTCTCTGCTCCTTTCCCACAAAACATTGTCACTTTCTTTGCAACCCTCTGGTAATAGATTATGACGAAAGTGAAAGAACAAATGCCTACAGTGTGATATTTCAAGTTGTTGTTGTTATGCATATACACAACATGCCACACATGCCTCCTCATTTGACTTCTGTCTACTCCTCTGATGTCTGACTGAAAAAAAAATGAAGAAATGAATGGAGTAAGATACCTGAGATTGATGCTGTCCGATATATATGCACATTTATCTTCTCTCCACACTAAAAACTAGTCACTTGCATACATGTCTGATGCTTGATGCTTGATCATGACAAAATTGAAATAATAATGATCCAAGTAATACCTTCTAACGTGTTGCTCTTAAAATGTATGCTGCCAAAAGACAAGCTGTACTCACCTTCTAGAAACCTCTGTGGTAAGCCTTGAACATTAAGTCTTGCATACAATGGTGTCCATCAGTTACAGCCACTTTACTGTATAATATCTTAGATATTACTGATTTAAAATTACCACTGGAAGGTATTTATTTACTTTAAGTATACACTTGCTTTATACAAATGCACACTAGTCTTGTAAACCCACATAATCCCCAGCTTTCAAATAACATATAGTAACCTTCTGTGAACACCTCTGAATAAGGCTGATTTTAAACTGGATAATGCAAGGACAGAGGTTGAATATGGCATGCCCCTCCAACATGTATATCAAAACTCCCTTAATACAGCTAAAGGTTTTTTGAGCTGCCAGGCCTGCAAAAGTTCTTAAGATTTAGATGAACTGTGATGAATTTCTTTACTTTTTTCTGGAACATAATTGCTTTTTTTAACTGTTTTCTATGGCTACTTAGAAGAGTGTGCCCCTAGTATTGTCAGCATTAACAAACAATAGTTTCACAAACACACATACATTTTTACAGTGCCCCTAGCAAGACAGGTCTGTCACAAAATAGACATGTACACACACACACACACACACACACACACACACACACACACACACACACACACACACACACACACACACACACTATGCATACTTACCTACAGACAAATTGAAAGAATACCAGTTCACATATGGCATAACATCAGTGTGTTTGTAGAAACCAGAGCACCTGTCTACAACTCATGCAAGACATGATGGGCATGCAGACACAACACAGAAGGAACCACCATCAATAATTCTGACAGAGATGTAAGTACAGTGAGATGGCAATGCTACACACTGCAGCAATTTGCATGTGATCAATTAATTTCACCCACTTCCTGCCCATACTACCAAATATATCCACTTATTGTGTACAGTATAGATGTCTGACTATGATGGAAAGTGAAATAAATTCTGTCAGCTTGTTACCCTTAAATACAGTATAACACCCCAATAAAATCATGCACATATGCAGACAAAGGCAAGCACAAACAAACTCACACCCACACACACACACACACACACACACACACACACACACACACACACACACACACACACACACACACACACATAGTTATAGAAATAATAATTTTACACCACTTTCAGCAAATGCATTGTGTAACACTGTTGCTATCATGCCAGATTAATGAATGCTTAATAGTTATTAATGTGAGTCACTTACTTTCACCAGCATATGGTCTTTGTTCCCATCAGCTACAGACACTTTACTGTATATATCTTAAATGTCAGTAATAAAGTAAATAAATACCTTACAGTGGTCTTTTTTAAGTATATACTTCCTTTACACTAATGCACACTAGTGTTGTCAAGCCAGATTATTGAGAACTAAACATGATCATGACAGTAGGATCACACATTTTCATTCCCCAACAGCTCTTGTGCTACCAATTATATCCACATTATTAATTATACACAGCTCTGATATCTGAATGTGGTAAAAGTCGGAAGTAGTGAAAACAATAACAATCATATTATTATTAATAATAGTAATAATAATAAAAATAATAACAAAAATGGCCATAGTGCTGTTTTGCAAGTATTTTTAACAGACACAGTTACCATATCAAAGTAATCAAATTTACTTCACACAAAAGTACATTAGCCATGCAGAGCCAGATCAATGATGGTTTAAACAGAGCAAAGAACAAAGAGCCTCTTTTATTCACAGACACCCTCTCACTAGCAGTTATGGATAGTTTGTTGACTGTATTAACTGAAGACATCTGATCATGTCAGAAATAACCACAGTTCTATGATATTCAGCTTTGTTTAAAAAAGAAAAACAGTAACCACAGTGGAGTATCAAACATGGATTTACATTAGTCCTACAATGCCAAAATAATGAGCAGACAACAGTGGTCAGTCATTTTCATCCACAAACAGACCAGGACACACAGTAATTATAGACAATTTATTGTCTGAGTACATCTCAAATGTCTGACTGTAATGAAATAAAAATAAATAAATTAAATAAAAGCAACACTGACTTTTAGTATACTTATGCCTGTGAACATGCCTGCACAATGTTTGTTTGCACAATACAGTGACAAATGAGTTCTATGTGGTCCCCTAATTATTGCATTTTTATTTTTGACTTTGTGCCTGATTCATGAGCTAAGAGATTCAGAGCTATGGGCAACTACTCAACACCGAAAAAGCACATCAACTACCAAGCATCAATGTCTTGCAACTTCTGCATTTCAAGTACAGTTCCATATTATCAATCACTTAATTTTCAGGCTTTCTTCTCCTTCCCACACGTTCTAGCTGATATATTGTGTGCATTGTAAGTGGGATGAGGCAGAAAGACCCTGCATTTTCAGTACTATTGTCAAAGAGGAAATGGTAGTAGAAAAAAAAAAAAAAAACAGTAAAAAGTGCAGCAGTGGCAACAAGCTGTGAAGACTTTTTTTTTTAGTACTAACAGGCAACCTAATATAGGTAGTTGATAGCAATGAATAAAGTTGCAATATCTGTGTGGCTGGCAACAAACTGTGTAAAATAGAGTCAAAAATGGGGACAGTGTCCCTGACTTTCAAATTTGGACAGTATACCCCATTTTCAAAAAGGGTAACAGGAGAGATTATTTTAGTTACAAGCAGATCACACTCATCAGCTTTCCAATAACTCCAGTGATAGATCTTTGGAATGCAAACTATTCAAATGGTGAAAAAATGTAGATTCTGTCATGACTTTGGAAAAATAGATCAACTATTTATCCTTGCTCAATTACATGGGGTCATGGGGTCTTACCAGTATGGTGTATGTATGATTTGTGAAATGGGAGAAAGCATATGCCTGTGTAGCCAAGTGTGTCTTGAAGGAAGTGATAGATCAGTATTAGGCTCCTTGGATTACTGCCGACTACCTGTAAATTCCTGTATTTCTTGAATTAGAATTGTGTTCATATTTTTATCATTAGGTGGTATTATTACTCTACCAGATATGTGTCTTGTATCCCTCCTGTTTATGATTTTCATAGACAGGTATTAAGATATAGCCATGGTTGGAAGAGTATCCACTCTAGGGAAGTAATGGCCTTAGCCTTTGCAGATTGTGATCCCTGGAGCATGATGTAAAGGATGTAAAATAAAAGTCATAATCTTCAAATTCAAGTCATCTTCTCCCCAAAAAGCATGTAATGCTTTCTGGTAGTAAGTGGGTAGCAGCTACCCCCTAATGAAGAGCATTATGTATCTTTGTTCTTGTTTTGAAGCAAAAATAGAGACAACTGGTAGATGACCAAGCAGATGACTGCATCAGGAGCTACATTACAGGCAGTGCATTGGACAGTTTTGGTGAAGCAGGAGATGAACTGTGACACAAAATTCTCATATTATCAGTCTGTATCATGATCTGCTCTTGTTTTCACAAGCTTTAGGTAGTAACAGAGACAGTGAGATCACAGAAAAAAGTAGTGGAAATCATGTTCCTTCAGGATGTTTCTGGGACTATACTATATGGCAACATCTTAAAACCATTGTTCCTATGGCTGAGAAGAGAAAGTTGAAAGGATTTCAACACTTGGTAAGAATATCCTATGGTGCCTCACATTAAAGGTGTACCAGACACAACTAGATCCAGACCATGCAACAGTGTATGCTACTTAGCTTTCATATGAATGGCTTATGATCCTGTGATAAGTGCTGGAATTATTGCAGATAGTACAGTCCAGTCTATCCTGCTCAGCTTGCTATCATTTTAGCTCTCAGTAAGACCAATCAGATTAGAAAATGGATGTTCAGATGGGTATTGGCATACTGTAAACACTGCAGATCATCACTTTCCATAAGTGAACAATGTACAGGTCTACCCATCACGATTATTATTGTAAAACATTGTTTGGAAATGATAGCCTAAATCACAATAAAATCACATTGGCTTTCCAAGGTCCACAAATGGCCCTCTGTGGTACATGAAAATGGCCAGTGATAGCACCACTACACAAACCAAAATTAGAGCTCCATTCCATAATATAACAATAATGACAGATTTATATCTAGTCAAAGCAATAGCATAAAATGCAGCTGCATTTGAATTCTTCTGTAGGATAAACCATGGTGTGGCAATTTTTGATGCAGGTCCAACCCTGAACAACCAACCTACTGAGATAGCATCTGACCTCTGAAATTTAGCTAACATATACTTCCACAAAACCCACATGCTTCATCTTTCTCTTTGCCCATTACTTAATATTATACATACTTGCATTCATTCATCTTAACATTAATATATTTCCTTTTATATAAAGTATCTCCTTAACCCATTTTTCATACTTACAGACCATGCTGCAAGTCTTTAGTCTGATTGGATAGAAAGGACAGAAACCCAAGCAAGATACTGTATATACATTGTTGTGTGTTATGTGTATCTAGTTTAATTTCCCCAAATTATTGGGACTGGCTTTTCAGATACTGATCTAATGGATAATATTCTAAGATGCTGAGTAGAACTTAATGACACTAACCCTTTGGTCACTGATTTTTATAAAAACTCACTGTTGCAGGATTCCCTGTGTACACCTGCATTAGTTTTTTTTTTCTCTTTTCCCTGTGGATGTGTTGCTGTGGATTTAAACAGCTCAGAAAGGATGAGGGAGCAAAAGCCACTCAAATGCACAGTGTAAAAAAGGTTTTGTTGAGTTTAAGCTTCAACCAATTTGCTTTATGTGGCTGAAATTCAATGAATAGACTCTCAATGAAATATCAGGAATCTTTTTAGGGTTTTCCTTTTGTGATTGCATTGGGAATAAGAGACATCTCTCTTTTTGAGGAGATACAAGGTTCATGGTATCAGAACTTCTTTGTAAGTAGATACACAGTAAGTAGTTCAGTTGATGACCAAGTAACCTTGCCCATTTTTCCAGTTGTCCCAGAGCACTAAATGGTCTGCTCAGAGTTGCACATTAGGCTGTAAGAAGTTGTACAGAATCAAAGACTGGACTATGAATAACTCATTACTCACTCGCTCCTAACTTTAATCCTCTGTGCTAACTGCTAACCTATTCTTCATAACAAATGATTGCTTGTTTGCCTTGTGTGTGCACCAGGAGTAAGTCTTCATTGGTCTGATATTTTTTTTTTCTATTTTAATTTATTGCTGTTGCCCATTAGTCTTTTCATGCGCAGCCTACATTTATTAGACTAATATAAACAGTGCATTTTCCTTTTACTTTATCTCTCTTATATATCAATCTATATATATATATATGTGTTTGACAAGTCATCGAAAGTAAAGTCTATTAGAAGGCAACTGATTGATTACAGCTTGTCAATCAGCAGCCTGTCAAGAAGAAAAAGCACAAACATTGTTTTTGTAGTGGGGCAAGCCCCACTCCACCGTGCACCAACTCTAAGATTGTGCTTCAGTGAGAAAAGAGCAAATTCCCTGATACTCACTGTATCGCAATCTTGCACAGAAACACTGCTGGCATGTTTGATTGGCTGATTTTTGATATATATATGTATACACACACACACACACACACACACACACACACACACACACACACACACACACACACACACACACACACATACCTACCTTTCTAGATTCATAGGTAACTACTAGTCTAGCTTCCCTTGTAGGCCATTTTAAGCCTAGCCAGTTTTCCTTTTTGTGCTTCAGTTAACCTATCCATTTAGACAGAGACTGGCCTTGCTCATTCCATGGTCAATAATTATATAATACCCCTAATGAGAATAACTGGGATCATACTATAGATAATTTGAGTAGACCCATGCATGGGATAAAGCATTTAGGAGCTATTGGGTGAGCAAATTGGAGTGACTAGGGAAATGATTTTTTGAGCTTTTGAGAGTTCGAATTGCCTAGACATAGTAAGGCCTAGCTGAGTCTAATTATTATGGCTGCCAAAAAAGCAATAACTAGAAAATGGAAATCAAAGTCTAAACCAACTTTACTAGCAGTAACAAAGATAGTAATAAAGATAAAGCAACTGGAACTGGGATATTTGCAAAAGGGTAGGAGTTCATTTTTTTCTCTCTTTATTTCTATTGTATGCAGCAGCAGAGTAACCTGCACCAGTCCCACTGGCAAGGCCTGTTGTTCCCCCACAGGTGGCATCAGTAGCACTGCTGCCATGAAAAGAGGCACACAACAAATCTGAGTCCCAGCATGCCACAGTCTTCCCTATTGTCTCCTGCCCTAACTGGACCACCTGCGTCAGGTAGGCCTGCACAAGATGCAGCAAGATGCAGGCAAAGTGATACCTGCCAGTAGCAGTACAAGTGGAAGTGATACTTTGATACAGGAACTGGCATAGCTTGTAGGGGAGATAATAGAGAGGATGTTGGATGCTAGCATCATCTATATATAGACCATGCTCCAGCGACTAGATGAATCCCGTTCCTGCTCAATGTTCTCTGAACCTTTTGAGGCAGGACCTAGTGCTGATGGTTCCCAGGGTGTTAAGTAATTTCCCACTAGGTCTAAGCTGGCAAAGACTGCATCTTTGAACACCCAGTCCTATCCTCAAAGCAGGTGTTCCCATTCCAGTTGTGTTTATGCTCACCCCTGTATGTTTTACAATCATTTCATCGCCATTGTTTTTCCTCTGTTTGTCTATCTCCTTCACCATTGTGTTTATCCAGGCCCTGTTAGTCAAGTGTATATGTTTCCCTCTGATGTAACCAACTCTATTACCCACCTCTTTCTTCCCTGATTTCCTTCTCCAACTTTCTCTTTTCTAAGAATAACATAAAAGAGTACCTGTACCACAAAATATACTCCTACCTATACCTCTCAGTATCTCAGATATGTGAATAATGTACATGACTAGCTCCAATTGCTAATCCAAAACAGTAGTTTTCTGACAAATCATTGAAGGTTTCAGTCATGAAATAGTTACATATAATATTTTAATTTACCATGATTATTGAGCTAAGAATTTGAGAGGTCTGCCCCAGTCCCACCTCCGATCTGCTCATTCCTTTCTTGCCCACTTTGTGTTTTATCCTCTGCTTGTTTCCTCTTTTCCTCTCTGTCATTCACTATCATTTCCAACCTTAAGTCTGTTTAAAATTGATAAATACACCACACCTGTGCCCACATAATTGTTCTGTGGTCATACATTGCACTGCAGTTGGCAGAGATCAACACTTCCCTTCCTATGACAAAAATGCAGAAAGTCCTTGACATTTGCAAAAGATACTGCCAGCAGTCACAGAAATGAGGTGCATGTCAATGCATGTTAAAAAGCAATTATGAAATATGGAAAACTTAATAATTTCCCTCTAATGTTTCTCCTGACTCAGTGTATTCATGTTGTGATGTGTACTTATTCAGTGCACTGGGTGCTGGGTTCTAGTGTCCCGTGGGTGGTATTTTGTTTTACAATATTTGGTGTTCAGATTAAAACAGTCTTCCAATCCCCTGCAATTTGATTTTTCTGGCATCTGTCTTATTTCTGCTGGTATGATATACCTGGGTTTGGGAATATGACAGACACAGGCATTTCTATGTAAAAACTTCTAATATAGAGGTACCATAGATTTCCTCAGTTTTCTAATATTAAGAGTTTATCATTTTTTTGACATGTCATTGTTCCCATTCTGAAGAATGAGATTACAGTGCACCTGCACTGTTTTTTTTATTGCTGTTCTATTTATTTGCTTATGTGTTTATTTTGAGCAGGTAGGCAGAGTAGACCAGTAGGATCCCTTTTCAGCAGCAATCTAGTAATAAAAAAATAAAATGATTTCTACTAACTACAACATAGGAGATAATCAAAGAGTAAACATTACAGAGCGTAAACGTAGTCAAGCATTCTCATTATAATCAGTGAAAATTCAAACAATTAATAAAGAACAAGTGATGTGTACATAAACGTTCTAAAATATAGTAAGGACAGTTTATGCAACTCCTTTTAATGAAGAAACAAGCATGACAATTATTTGAAAACATGTTTAAAATGGATTGAGTGCATGAACCTTTTGTATGTTAGGGATGAGTACCCATTTAATTCAACAAAAAATAGGGCAAGATGGGACCAGGAGTAAGTCAGAATAGAAAACAGTTTAAATAAGTTCTCTACAGGATGGGAGGTGTGATTTAAATTCTGTATTCTTATTAAAGACTGATCGGAATGCAGGATGGTATTGAGTATACTTAAGCGCAAAGGGTCAGAATTCCATAGTTTGCGTCACTGGATAGCAAAGTCTTTCCGACTGCAACACTGAGATATGAAAATAATGTTAAGTGTCTGAGAGTTAATCTCAGAACAGCAGAGAAGCCGTAGTGTTTTCCTATATCTACTGAAGGGTAGTGTTCAGTATGGAAACCTTTAAAGACAAGTACGCTAAGGAGAATGGAAACATGAATGTGAATGATGGGGTAGCCTACATTTTTTTATGATGAAACATGGATATTCTTACTTGCTGGTATTTGGTATAAAGATTCAAGTCTTCTTTAATTCAAGTATGTCTGTTTTAGATGCATTCAGTAAGGGAATTGTACACTTAGTCTTATGAGAATGTCCACCATTGTCAAGTGCCATGACATCTGTTAAGGTAAAGGAAGATGGCACACTGTGATATGTTCCTAGCATGGATTTTAAATTTTCACCAACCCAGTCAATATGAATGAAGAAAGCTTGGTATCAAGAAAATGCCATTGGTTCTGACTTGATAGCTTCAATGGTTTCTCCAACAGGAAATGTAACTGGCCAGTCAGGGGGTACATTGCATAGCCTAGTAGATGTCCAGAAGAATATTGCTTTGGACTTATTGAAAGTAGCAGTGATTATTTTACATGTCAGAGATGAAGAGAGGTAAAGTCCTTATATAGAAGATAACAGATGTTTGATAGCAATTATCTTAATATTTGAAGGATATTTTTACATGGCATGCATTGCAGTCAATACTTGCTGGATGAATTGCCTTAATAAACAATGTGGGCCATCGAAAACCTATTTTATTATTTTGGAATTACCTGTGCAAAGAGAGATGTATCCTTTGGATTTTTGTCTATAGGAAATACTCAAGCATTGCAGTAATGTCATTTTATATACTGAGAATATATATATTTGCCTTTGGTATTGCCTGTTCAACTGATGAAGAACCCAGTGTGTGCATGTACAAAAGATAAAGCTAGGAATATAATAAATCCATTTAGTTAAGGCTAACCAGAGATAAATAATTGCAGTTATAAAGCACCATGGCAAAATATGTAAAGGATAGAATGCATGGATGGAATGAATAAAAAAAACTCCAAATGTGCTCTTCAAACAAGAAATTCATCAATAAAAGTCAGGAAATCTGGTATTTAATTAGGCCTGGGAAAATACGTTTTCAAACTATGTGAACAATTGAAAAATGGCTTAGAAACTATGATTATTTAAATACACAAAACTTCCCATTCACTGGTATGTAATGTCCAAAACAAAGGAGATGCATTTATATATTGATTGATTGATTGATTTTCCATTTGATAACCATGTGGATGAACTGCTCTAGTAACTTTGATTGATTGATTGATTGATTGATTGATTGACTGATTGATTTTCCATTTGATAACCATGTGGATGAACTGCTCTAGTAACCCTTTTCAGTCACTACAACTGGGTACAAGACATAAAACAAATAATATGGGTGGTGCAGTGGTTAATCTTGTCACCTTACCAGTAAAGGTTCTCCAGTTCGATTTTCAGCTGGGATGCCTTCTGTGTGGAATCTGCATTTCCTCCCTGCATTCACATGAGTTTACTCCAGGTACTTCGGTTTCCTCCCACATTCCAAAGACATGTCTAGAGCATTTCTCCCCAGGCCTCTGCTGAAAATAGGCTCTATCCTAGTCAGACTTTCCTGGTCAGCAAATGTTAAATAAGTAAAATATGTTGCATGAAGATAAGAGTACACATGTAAATAAGAATTCAACAGTTAAATACATATGCTACAAGTGAACATTTATTAGTTACTCGTGTATTATTTATTTATTTATTTATTAATTGATTGCATTTGTTGACTGGGATAATCCTTCTGGGCATGAAACTCCTTTTCATTGGAGGCCTGGGTGAGAAAAGCTCCAGGTTATAGATAACAAAACATTAAATAAACATCAGAAAATATTTAAAACGAATAACAAATTATTTGCTATGCATTATTAATACTGTATAGTACAATAAAATAAAATGCAATGCACATTTCTGTGGAAGCCTGGAGGTGTTTAGGAGAGATGACAGTGAAGTTTTTAACCAGACTGTTTAATGAAATCTTGGAAAGTAAAAGGATGCCTGAGAAGTAGAGAAGAAGTGTTTTGTTACTGATATTTAAGAATAAGGGTGATGTGCAGAGTGTTAGTATCTACAGAGGGATAAAATTGATCAATCACAGCATGAAGTTATGGGAAAGAGTATTGGAAGCTAGGTTAAGAAGGGAGGTAATGATTAATGAGTAGCAGTATGGTTTCATGCCGGGAAATAGCACTACAGATGCAATGTTTGCTCTGAGAGTGTTGATGGAAAAGTATAGAGAAGGTCAGAAGGAGTTGCATTGTGTCTTTGTGGACTTAGAGAAAGCATTTGACAGGGTATCTAGAGGGGAGTTGTGATATTGTATGAGGAAGTTGGGAGTGGCAGAGAAGTATGTAAGAGTGGTACAGGATATGTATGAGGGTAGTCTGACAGTAGTGAGGTCTGCAGTAGGAGTGACTGATGTGTTTAAGGTAGAGGTGGGATTACATCAAGTATCAGCTCTGAGCCCTTTCTTATTTCAATGGTGATGGATAAGTTGACAGACAAGATCAGACAGGAGTCCATGTGGACTATGATGTTTACTGATGACATTGTGATCTGTGGTGAGAGTGGGAAACAGGTTGAGGAGACCCAGGAGTGGTGGATATATGCTGTAGAGAGGAGAGGAATGAAGGTCAGCAGGACTAAGACAGAATATATGAGTGTGAATGAGAGGAAGGATAGAGGAACGGTGAGGATGCAAGCACTAAAGCTGGAGATGTTGGAGGAGATTAAATACTTGGGATCAACAGTTCAGCGTAATGGTGCGTGTGGAAGAGAGGTGAAGAAGAGAGTACAGACAGGATGAAGTGGGTGGAGAAGAGTGTCAGGAGTGATTTGTGACAGACAGGTACCAGTAAGAGTGAAAAAGAAGGTCTACAAGATGATAGTGAGACTGGCTATGTTATATGGATCGGAGATGGTGGCATTGACAAAAAGGCAGGAGTCAGAGCTGGAGGTGGTACAGTTAAAGATGTTAAGATTTACACTGGGTGTGACGAGGATGGACAGGATTGGGAATCAGTACATTAGAGGGTCAGCTCAGGTTGAACGGTTTGGAGACAAAGCCAGAGAGTTGAGATTGCATTGGTTTGCACATGTGCTGAGGCGGGATGCTGGGTGTATTGGGAAAAGGATGCTAAGGATGGAGCTGCCAGGAAACAGGAAAAGAGGAATGTCCAAGATAAGGTTTATGGATGTGGTGAGTGAGGACATGCAGGTGGTTGGTATGAAAGAGCAAGATGCAGAGGACAAGAAGAAATGGAAACAGATGATCCACTGTGGTGACCCCTAACAGGAACAGCTGTAAGAAGAAGGTTTATAGATGTAAAAAGAAGCACAGGTGTAGAGCTACGTTTGTTGTAGGTGTAGGCTAAGCTCTGCCTTGAATTTCCTTATGTTTCCGATTTCTCTTATGGAGAAGGGACGAGATTATATTTTTTAGAGATTGAGTATGAGTATAGTGAATCATCAGTCTTATTTTGGGATTTGGTCACAGGAACATTTTATCCTTGGGCCTTAAAGTTCTGTTTGGTGAGTACAGGGGTATTTGATTTGCAAGTCAAGGGCATTGTTGGGGAATATTATGCACTACCTGAAGTTGGGCAAATGAAGGAGAATTTGGAAATTCTAGCCAATTTACATGTTTGAGTGATGCACATTTAAGTACTGAACTTACCACTTTTGCTACAACATTGTTGCAGTTTGAAGTTTATACAGTTATTTAAGTGTATAAAAAGTAGAGAAGCATAGAAAATGGTCGGGAGAAAATATCCTGTAGCAATGCTAGAGTAGGCTACTTCAGTGAGGAATTGTTCGGCCCTGTACAAAGTGCTCATCTTCTGATGTCTTTTTAATGACTTGAGCTATGTGGTAATCATATTTAATTAGTTTGTTTAATTACTTGGTATGTGGCACTATTTTAATTTGAATAGGCAATAGATAACTTGCATTTTAGGGAGTCAAACTGCTTTGGGGTAAATAACATTAGTTTTTTAGGGGATTTAATAGAAGTTGAGAATTATCTATCCAAGTCTCTAGAGAAGGGAAAGATTGTTGGATTATTTGCCGTAAGGTGGATAGACTTTTAGCAGAGCAGATAAGCATGGAATCATCAGGGTACAGGACTATAGTAGCATGCAGAGAGGCACTGTAGGTCATTTATGAATGGGTTAAAGAGTAGTGGACCTAGTACTGATTCTTGGGGTACACCAAGGGATAATTGGAGGATGGAGGATTACTCATTCTCCTACTTTACTGCCTGCTGCCTATTTGTTAAATAGATGTAGAATGATTTATAGGCAGAGATGGTAATACCTAGTAAGGAAAGTCTATTACAAGAAAACATTAGTGAGGTATTTACATATGTGCACAGATACTTATTTTGCATATGGTAAAACATACAATAGTGATGTAAAATGCCCAAGCAATGAAGTATACACAATTAAGAACTGTATGGATCAAATGCGTATGTAATTTAGCATTGTTACTCATTGTCTTGAAAGCATTTAGAAGTGGATTTAGAGTATAGCTGTTCTTTAAGAGCTTTTTTTAAAAGGTTTCAATGGAATCTTAATTTTTGATGTTTGAGGGCAAGTAGTTCCAGGATGCTGGTTCTAATTATGAAAAGGCCCTTTCACCTATTGTGGTTTTAGAAGATGGACGTACAGTTGATAAACAATTATCCTATGAATTTGTTGGTTCATATATAATCACTTGAAATGGAAGTTTCTTTTTTATCTGGTTTTAGCACTTTGAATGTCAATAAAAAAATAAGAAATAAGCAGTGCTAGCAGTACAAATCCACTGATTTTATTCTCTACAATTTGTATTCTGTTTGAATTATGTGCCGATTATAAGACCAAAAAGGGTCTTTCGCCTTTTCCCGGTTAGGGGTCGCCACAGTGGATTACCGGTCTGCTATTCATTGGCAGTGGATTTTTATGGTGTCGAGTTGACAGCCTGGCACCCAACCTTCACAAAAGGCACACACCCACATACTCGCAAACCTACCTATATGTCTTTAAAGTTCACTTGACCACAGGCAGGACATGTAGATGCCACAAAGAAAGTGCTCCAGCCAAGAATCAAAGCAGAGAATCTCTTGCTGTGAGGCAACGCTAACCGCTGCACCATAAGACCAGAAAGGGTAATAGCATGTTACTGGAAATTGAATCACATGCCCTAAGAGCAAGAGAAGATGAGTGATTCTGCTACAAAGTTTCAATTAAGCAAGCACTCTGTAAACTGTAATATTTGTATTCTTTATAATGAAAGACCTTGACATTTCTGTTCATTGGTATCTGGTAGACAGTTATCCATGAGAAATGATACTGTTCATTGGTGTTTGGTAGACAGTTATCCATGAGAAATGTTACAAGAATGGGATGAATTCTAGGTAATTTTTTGAGAGTAGAAAAAAATCCTAACATTTATTTTCTTGTGGCAAATAAACAGTCTATTAGAGTGCTGGCCTAGGGGCATACATGGATGAAGCCCAGACTACAGCATAAACAACCTGGGACTGACTAGTTACTCAGGCATCTGATGAAGCTTCCTTGGAGGAAGAAGCATGCTGGGTTGACAGATCCTTCATTGATCCCTTGAGGCCAAGGTTCAGGGAGATTGCAATGTCAAGTGTCTGGAAGGCAAGAGCTGCAGTATTTGTAGGGCCTGGGGCAGGCACATTCTCCTCGGCCATGTTTCATTGACTGCCCAGCCTATGATGTATACTGTCAGGAAACTGGAAGGAAAGGCCTAGAAAAAAAACAGTGTACTGATCAATGAATGTAATGCTGCTGATTCTAGCTCTCTGCACCATGCTTCCTTTCATGGTTAGGAACAACAACCTCAGCTGGGGCAGGAGAGTAATACTAGTAATAAATGAGACTGCAGCAATTTTCTTCCCTCCTGTCAAATGGATTGCAATAAGGGAGTTGAAGGCATGAAAGAGAGAGAAACAGAGCTGAGCAGCTAAAATGAATAAGAAAGAATAAGGAAACTGTAAAGAATGTTCTGGTGCTTCAATCAAGTTGCTGCAACAAAATTGGTATATTAATAAACTATAGTCCAGCATGTTAGCTAACATTAACAATACAATACAATAATTTTCCTGATATTTTATACCATAGTTGCATAAACACATCCTTTTCTGGTATGGAAGATCCATTAATTGCAAAACTAAAAATTCTGTAGTCATACAGCACATACTTTTCTGTCTAATATGCTTTACACAGTGGCATAGAACTTTATCAGAGATTCACCATTCCTCTCACACTTCCATTTTAAGTAGTAAAAACTGTAGCCACAACCTGAAGCATTCATAATTTGGAGATGGATCATAAATTTTAGAGGGCTTATTCCTTGGTGCTGTGTGATATTCTTCTAATTGGACATGGTATAATTTTTGTGGGATAGGTGACAGTATCAACATGGTTCTGACAATTCTGTGCACTATAGAAATCTGGCCTAAAAGAATTCTAAGGCTAATATGTCAAAATAATGCAAGATATACTTACATGTATTCCGTGATATTACTATATGGAATATTTCTCTATAGCTCCAGTGCAATTAGTCAGAGATGTTTTGACTTGTGAACTAACTTTGGTCTTAACTTTCAAAGCTGATGTTTTACAATAGTATAGGCCATGGCTTTGAGACTACTCCCTTTTGTTGTTATTCTCTTATCATTAAACCTGAGCACCAGGATCTTTCATATTAGTCCTTCCACAGTGCTATGTGATAAATGTGTCAGGCACTCAGTCTAAAAAACAAAACCTATTAAGTTATATTATATTCACTGAAGGTTTTCACTGCATCTTTTCTACAAGTCTGCTTTTGTGTTCGTTCTTTGCCGACATAATTAGATATTACTAATTTTAAATTAAGCATTTGTTTATTGGTAATGTTTTTGTAAGTCTAGCTGAATCACAAGGAAGGGAACCAGAACTCTGCCTGAAGTAGCTGATAGTACTCAAGTCAAGCCCAGAAAGACAGAATGTATCTAGGATTTAGGAAACCTCTTAATAAAGTCACTCTTTCTCTCTCTCTGTCTATAAAGTCACTCTTTCTCTCTCTCTGTCTATTTCTCCATATGTAAAATATCTGTGTATACTTTACTCAGTACACCTTTACTCAGCCCTTATTATACCAATCATTGAGTATAATGCCACTTTTGGCATGTATCTGTCCAGACACATGCAAAAACTGGAATACCCACAAGGCCTAAACAACATGCCCCTCATGAACCAACTCAAAGCCCTATCACTGTACTCAGTATCCTACCGACTGCTAAGATGCGACCTGCATCTGGCATACAAGGCATCCTTCAACCCATTACTGATGGATTTACTGCACAACATCTCCAATGTCATCAGAATACTTGGTCTTCTGATCTACACCTCTTCTGAATCATCAACAGAATGGTTTGGAGGGACAGGTATATCGTACAGAGGATACCAATACTCTGGAACAGACTCCCCATCCACATTAAACAATGTTTGTCCCTGCCCATATTCAATCTCAGGTTGAATCTATTGATGGAAAACAGAAAATTTACTACAGGACTGACCCCTGTACTGGCAATTTATTTATCCTTTGTTGACCAGGTCAGTAGCCTCTTTTCAGGGAGACCTGAGGTGGTATATATACTAGTAAAGGAAATTTAGCTAGAGCATCAGGAAACTTCCTCTATTCTTTTCAACAGGTGCCATGGGATCTTTTACACCAACCTGAGATACCACCAACTCAGGTAGATGGGGCCTCAGTTTAACATCTCATCTGATGCAAAGCACACCCCTTATGTTGCACTGCATTGTCAGTTATCAATCTTCCTAGCTGGGAAGAGAACCCACAGCCTTCTACACCAAAGATAAGTGTGCTGCCTGTTGCATCGCTGACATTAATAGACACAGATAGCTCCTAAATGCCTTTTTTTAAACAAGAAACATCTTTATTAAATTATCACATATGACATAGGCAATCTTACATTTATATAAATGAAAATATACCATCCCAACATAATTTCAGTTGCAAACATTATACATTACAAACCCTGCTGACAACTGTAGCTGCAAACATTATACATCACTTATAATATATCCAGTCATTGCCAGTCAACCGTTACATAGCTCATTCAATTTTTGCCTTCTTTTAAACCTTGTTCCTTTTCTGCATATATATATATATATATATATATATATTTTACAAGAAACATCTTTATTAAATTATTATGTGCGATGCAGACAATTTTACATTTATATAAATGAAAATAATTCATAGCAGCACAATCTCAGTTGTAAACCATATAGCTTACAAACAGTGCCAACACAACTATAGCTGCAAACATTATACATCACTTTTAATATATCCTCTTATTGTCAAGCATTACATAGCTCATTCAGATCCTGCCTTCTTTTAAAACATAGTTCCTCCTCTGCATGTAGTGATACCACATTCATTATTATATATAGCATAAAATGCAGCTGCATCTGAATTCTTCTGTAGGATAAACCATGGTATGATGATTTTTGGTGCAGGTCCAACCCTGAACAACCAATCTACTGAGATAGCATATGACCTCTGAAATTTACACAAAACCCACATGCTTCATATTTCTCTTTGCCCATTACTTAATATTATACATACTTGCATTCAGTCATCTTAATATTAATATATTTCCTCTTATATAAAGTATCTCCTTAACCCATTTTTCATACTTACAGACCATGCTGCAAGTCTTTAGTCTGATTGGATAGAAAGGACAGAAACCCAAGCAAGATACTCTATATACATTGTTGTGTGTTATGTGTATATACCACAAACAAACACTTCAAGGAATCCAAACACTATCCCAATGACTGTAACCACAAATTAATTCCAAGAGGAAAAAAACTGTGACAGGATCCAATCTTTGAATAAAACCACTTGTTTATTGACTAGTAAAAACAACAGGTTGAAGAATACAGTCCCACCAAACCTCTTATTAGGATTTAGTCACAGTTGACAAAGCAGTCTGTGTTATTTTTAAGGTAATTTTTAAGACAATTTTAAGACAATTATAGAATGAAGTTTATTTAGTATATAGATTATAATGTTGAAACTATTTACATGTATATATAAACTGTACAATTCATAGTAATCAATTTTGAATATAGAATAGCTGGATATTCCCTTTAGGTATAGAATGGAAATGCTTGAATTGTGGGGAAGCCAGCACAATAATACAGTACATTGTTATTTTATGTATTCATGTATTCAATAAGAAGAAATTTATATAATAGGGTAAGTTCCTTTTAATATTCATGGTTGGTTTTCTATGTTTATGGGATTGTCCAAGTGACTAATTGATATAAAGGGCGGGAAATTAAGGTATATAAGTGTGTTTAATTGATTACTGGTTGTTCTGATGAAACCTACATTTTGTAATTGAAAGCGCTCAACAACCTGTTGTTTTTACTAGTCAATAAACAAGTGGTTTTATTCAAAGATTGGATCCTGTCACAGTTTTTTTCTTCTTGGAATTAATTTGTGGTTACAGTCATTGGGATGTTATGTGTATATAGTTTAATTTCCCCAAATTATTGGGACTGGCTTTTCAGATACTGATCTAATGAATCTAATGAATCCAATGAATCTTATGAATGAATGAATGAATATATTATGCATATTATGGTGGTACTAATCCACTAAAGCAAAACAATCTGTAATGGCTGGATTTTCATAGGTATATCATCATCTTATGTGTATGATTATAACATATGGGAGAGGCAAAGACTAACCAAAAGCATACCTCTTAACTTCTTGTGCAAGAAATCTGGACAAAGCCTGACAAAATAGGGGGACAAAGGGCCAAAAATAGGGTCATGTTTTAAATATTGCTCTTAATAACAGAAAGTTGCTAGAGTAACAGGAGTTTTTTTCATATATATTTCTTAAGGATTTGAAATCTGAAACTCAAATGTATGTAATTATTTATTTAAGATCATCCCAGTGATTTGCCAGAAAGCCATACATTTTACGAGGAACAGACCAAAACTATAAGCCAAAAATTCTTGGCATTCTGCGAAAACCTGTAGAGTTGAGAGGTATGAAAGCCATTCTCACATGTAGGAGTTAGTTATCAAAATTTTAAGCTTTGTATTTTTCTCTCTTGTATAAAGTTGCCTATTTTGTAACTCATGCTTTTCTTCCCAGGCCTCCACTGAAAAGGGGTCACTTCAGCCTAGCTGGTTTAACCCACTCAACAAAAGCAATAAATAAATAAATAAGACAACACATCTATACCTGTGGCCAGTGGTACTATTTCAGTTTTGATAATAATACAACTGTACATATACATAAGAAACATACTGATCACACAATAAGCATGTCAACCACAGGTCATGTACAAAGAAGAGATACTTCTACTGCAGATTGTGAAATGCCTGACCATCTAATGCTTATGGATGCTGTGTATATGGACCCGGAAGTGGTGTGTTGATATTGTGAGATGAAAGCTATTCTCTGTCATGATGATAGTACTTACTTGTGTTTTGTGGAAAACTGAATCCATAGCCATCCTAACTATCTCTGTGCATATAGACTTAACTTTGTGAGCTACTTGTCTATCTATTTATGGGGAAGCATGCAGAAGCACATATCTAACATTGCATAGCTATACTAATTTCTTTAAGGCATGCCAGTAGGGGCAGATGTATTACTGATGCATAATAGATATACATTCTTGTCTTGCTATAACAGTTACTGTGCAAAAAATGACATATTTCACAACAGTAGGATACCTACCCCAGGGCTTACTTAGGTTCATAGGTTCATAGGTTCATAGACTGGTACTAGGCTATAGTTCCTAGGGCCTATACAAGCCTAGCCATAACAATTCCATGGCTATTTTCCCCACACTTTTTACTTCCCTGGACCCCTGTCTAGCAGGACGACTAACATGACCCCCAGGGTGAATTTCCTTTCTCCCATCCAATCGTCAAGGTACCTTTTGAAGAGGGCCAAAGAGGCGCTCTGCTTGACATGTATGGGCAGTCTATTCCAGAGTCTGGGGAGTCTCTGGGTCAGGAACCTATCCCTCCAGCATGTTTTGTTTATTGTGATGACAATGTTCAGATCCCTGGAGTGTGTGGCTCTGAGGGATTGGTATTTCTTTAAGTGTAGCATGTCCTACAGCCCTGGGTTTGACATGGCCTTGTATGTTAAGCAGAGATCACCTCTGGGTAGACGATATGCGACATAGTATAGCTGGAGTTTTTTAAGGCGGTCAGCGTAGGGCATCTGCTTTAGGCCTGTGATTCTTTTAGTGAGGTATTTCTGCAGCCTTTCCAGTTGCTGCAGATTAGTTGCAGATTAGGTGCTTTAGTATGCTCCTATGCAACCTGCTGTTCCTTTCTATCTCTGGAGGAGCTAGAGACACAAACAAGGCACAATAATAAAATTAATTTACATGCACTGGCAGGTTATTTGTTTAACTAAAAGATGGTATACTACAATATAGAGGAGATGACTGCACCCTAGCTTCATCCTCCCATTGGCCGAATAAGTCAGACTTGCATCAATTCATCACTGTAGTGGCAAAGGCACTGTTCCCTGTGAAAGGTATATCAGTGGCATAAGTGACAGCCTTGGTCAGATTATTATAAGCATCAGCCTCATACTATGACCCAATACAGCCCCCCTGCAGAAGCCTCTTGTACTGCTTATGGGAGATGTCAAGAAAAACATTGTACTCCTCCTCACACCACCTCTGGTGCTGTAAACGGAACATTACCATCCACCTTCTCCAGTGCCTCACCTTCAAGGATCTCAGGAAAATGGGAGAGAACTGGCACACAAATCAGTTTTCATGGGTCCCATTCTTCACACAAGAGGCACCAAATAAAATCTCATTTGAGTGATAGATGGTACAATAATAAAATATAGGCACTGCATTATTATGCTTCCAATGACACTTTGAGGTGTGAAACATGGAGTCCTCCAACCCTCTGTTTGTTTCTGAGACTACATACTCAACAGTGACTCCATCTTCAGATCGTTAGAGTTGATATGGCAATTCCCTTACACCTACAATCATGGGCTTCTTGCATATGCAGGATGTTAGCTGCAAATTATTGTGCATGGCATCATGTAGGAATCTTCACAATGTTTATCAGGTTTGTTCCTCGGGTAAACTGTAAGGATTCAGAAACAATAACAATATGAGCTCAAGTTGTGCCAAGAAAGGTGAATCTACATGGTGACAGGCAAAGAGACGCATTTTGCTAATGAGGCATTACAGAGCAGACTTGTAGCCAAGGTGGTAGTTGATCCAATGCATTTCCTGACAGACCCAGATCCCTACCTCACCTCTGCAAATGATGATAACTGCTTTGCCCTTTCTACATTATTTTGTTTGCCTATGGGTATTAAAGGCCTGATGTTGCTTTTCCACACACTGAGACTATTTCTGCATGTACATATATATCTATATACATATGCATGCATATTATTTATTTATTTGTTAATTCGTTTATTCATTCATGCATTCTTTTAGTTGACTAGAGTAGTCCAACTAAGCTTTGGTAACTCCTTTTCAGTTGAGGTTCTGGGAGAAAAGCTCCAGTTACAAAATAGGCAGTTTTATACAACACAGAAAAATGTAAACCTTAAAATTAAAATATTAACATACAATAACTGAGAGGCAGTTATACCAGACAGATACTTCAGTAAGTAAAACCTAGTCATTACATGTTACTACATGACAGACTGGCATACACAGTGAGGCTTGAAATGTTAAATTACTATTTTACATTTAGTGGTAGAGGAAATGACAGAGATAGAGAGAAGAGCTGTGAGAGGCATGAATAGAAAGCAGAGGTGAGGTTAGAAAATGAGAGTGGCATGTATATTTGTTAGGAGATGTGAAGAAAAAAGTTGTAGTGAAGTTGTGGCAGATAAGGAAGGTGGTGAGTGTGAGTTAGAATTGTGCTGAAGGGAAAACTCGTCAGGGGTAAACAGAGATAATCAAAGGGGTAGTAAGGGCAAAGGGATAGAAGACACTCAGGAATTTACATTGAGAATTTGCTTTATTGGGGTATATAGGGGTAATGTAGTTGTGTAAAGGCAAAAGTAGTCTAGTCTAGTGAGATGCAAGAGCAAAGCCAAGTATTCTTAAAGTATTGTTTTAGCAAATATTTGAATCTGTATAGGTCGGCTTGTTGTCTGATGGTGGTACAGATAGAATTCCAGATTTTGGAGACATAATGTGACCATAAGGATAGATCATCAGAGTTGTGAATTTTAGTTATGGTTAATAGAGACTTGTCCATGGAGCATAGTGATCAAGCAAGGGCTTAAGGCTCCACTAAGCCTTTGACTGCTGGACAGTTTTGTGGCTTGTAGATGAGATTAGATTATCAACAACTTATAACTGGGTGATAAAGAAATAATGTGGAAGTTCTCGCTAGTTTAATGGTTTTAAAGCTATGAAGTGGTGAGATTTAGCAAATCTTTTTAATGATGAATTTAGCTATCACACTATAGCATTATTTAGTTTTTGTTAGTAAAGATCGCTGAAGGTTGGTGTAGAAGGGAACAGCGTACACTAGATGGTAAGAGATACATACTGAATGGCTGAAAAACAGACTTACATATACCATGTCCAAGATGGCCATTTCTCAGAATATTCCCTTTTCTCAAAGGTATGGTGATATTGGAGTTTTTATACATAAGTCTGGGGGTTGTGGGGGGCTTGCTCCCCATATCGAGGGTGCAGGGAGGCAAGCTCCCTAAAAAAAGAAGTTTAAAGGAGGAGTGATTTTGGAGATTCACTCTTCTCTAGGATTTTTGGTCTTTTTTTCTGCATTTTGGCACTCAGCATTTTGAGTGCTGACATAGTATTGTGACATCAATTAGGATTTCTTATCACGTTACATTAAAAAAAAATGTTTTGCCAAAACATTGCACTTCAGATGAAAATGTTTCTTTTCCTGAAAAAAAAATTCTGGATGGTTTCACCATTTTGCTGTGGATACTTGCACTGCATACGTCCAGTGCAGAGAACATTCATCAGCTATTTCATGTCCATTTTAAGTTAGGCTGCAGTGTGTACTGTACATTGTCATTTATTTAAACTGTACCTTAGAGATCCTGTTAGAATAGTAATGTAAACTGCCTGCAGTTTCACTGAATAATTTTAATAACACTGCATGCATATTTTAATAGCTGTTATTTTTTAATGGGCCCTTTACTAGAAAACCATCAGGCTGAAAAGATGGATTTTCCCTTAAAAGACAGACAGGATTGTACAATCTTCCCATGGTTATTAACACAATGGAACTGCATTGTTATTTATATGCAGTAGAGTATCTTGCTCTTAATAAGAATATGCTATAGCTGTTCACAAGTATAACCATCTCATGCTTTTTCATTGCTGAAGAATAAGTCTAGGCAAAAGGGATTCTAGAAACATACAGAAATACCCCAGATTATCTGAATTCAATTAGTAGCCCTGGCATTGCAGGAACTATGTAGTGATAGTAACTGTGGTCAGTTGATGATAGTTTGCACATCCAAAAAGAGTAAGGCAGTCTGTTCTGCTGCAAAACTGACTCCTGTGGTGAAGTGAATTTGCAGTAGACAGTATGTGGGCCACTGACATTTGTGTGGCTCTGCCAAGCTGCACAGTGTAATAGCCTTCAGGTACTGTGTAGAGGAGGTACATGACTACACTGGAGGAATCTATAATAAATAACCTGTGGAGCAATCAAGTGCAAATGTCATATGTATAAAGTTCCAAGGGGCCTTATGCCATCAAACAGAACACGGTGACGGGTGCCAGTGTGATGGCTTGCCATGATTACCTCTAAGGATAAAAGATGGGCCAAACAATCAAGGGATGGTTAATAGTCAGCAAGCAGCTAGGGTAAAATAAATAAATAAATTAAATAATTACAAACTAAAGCTTGGGGGCATATATAATAAGGCACAATGGCCTTGCCTGGTTGCCGCAACAAATGTCTGATCACTAATCAAAACTTAAGTCTAACATGAAATTGTCAGATGTATAAATTAGTCCAAAAGCAAAACACACACTTGGAAAGCTATTTACCTCTGTACTCTCCTCACAAAGCATTTTCATCAGCAAACTGTTGTGCACTTTTTAATTAGTATTGAATGTGTGACTGTCTGATTTTGTGCTATTTTTATTTTCAATCATTTTCAATCCATGTGCATCTTTATTTATAAAACATGTGCCTTATCAAATATGCTATGGAAGTGGTTAAGTAAAGTTTCCTCATTTTTTACTGTTGGCCTTAAATTATAAGATGAAATACAGAAAAACAGGCACCTACTTCACAACTACTGTTATACATTTATAAAAATACTTACCTGTAACATTTGTTATTTTTCCAGTGGAACATGGAGTGCAATCAAAGCAACATATTGGCTGGCCCTTTCTGGTGGTCTTCATGTATCCTGCAAGGCAGCTTTCACTACAAACTGAACTTGGAACCTGAAGGGGAATTTTGAGCAAAACAAGAGTTAAAATGCAAATACAGGTGATTACAAGTACTTCTTCCCATTCTGCAGATCTCTTTAATTAGTATGCATTTGTTTAACTCTAACATTTCTGTGATACAAATCATACTTTACTAAATCACTAGAGAATTATGAAAATTAAAAATATAGTCAGTAAAACCAGACATTCAGGAACTCCATAAGATGTACCCCAATACTGACTGAAACTACCATTCACTTTTAATTTGTGAACTTCCTCAGAAACAAAAAAATGTCCTACCCAACTTCCTTTTATATCTAAAACAATTACTTGACAGGAAATGACATAACTTGCTTACAAATCAAGTACATATTTTATACAAATTGTTCATACACTTAAAACATTTTTAAAAACAATTGTGAATGGTGTTAATAATAAACATTCATAAAAGACTTTTATACTAAATCAGTGTTTATATTTTAAAAAACATTTTATAGTTATAGTCTCATTGAGACCGGGTGCACTATCTGCACCTAAATACAACTGCCAAAATGCCTCTTTGCACTCTAATATGTTGTTAATATCCCCATTTAAAGATTCTTTTTCTAATTTTTCTAATACAAAAAAATACAAACTTTTTAAAGTCTGTATATGTTAACGCATGTCTAGCTAATGAGTTGGTCTTGTCTTTCTTTTTAATTGCCAAGTTATGCTCATATATTCTTCACTTCAAATTTCTTATTGTTTTTCCTATATAATAACTTTCACAGGACAAACATGTTGCTATATATACTACCTGTTCACTATTACAATTATAGTAGTCTTTTGCCCAAAAAGTGATATTATAGTGACTAAGAGTAACAAATGAAGAATTAGTTATAAACCTGCATTGTTTACAATTATGACAAGCATAAGTGCCTTTTTTATTACTACTTCTTAACATTACTGAATTGGCAGTGTCTTTATTTCCCATTTCTAGCACAGATTTAATATTTGAAACTTTCTTGTATGTAAACTTGGGTTTAAATCCTAGTCTGTCCGCCAAATCTTTGTTGCCTAAAATAATTGTCCAGTTATTTTCTATAATACTTTTGAAATACCATATTCCATTGACTATTGGAAGTGGAAAAGCTATCATGTAATCCCTATTGATATTATATTTTGACTCCATTGTGTCCTTCAACTTCATACATTGTGTTGGTCCTACCAAAATATCCGTAGAATGTAACATGGGAGATGCTACCCCACTTCTCAAGGACAATACTTCCTTTTCTACCTGTTTTATCCATTTAGTGTCATATCCTCTGGAAATGAAAAGGCCCCTTAAGAACTGCACTTCTTCCATATATGTATCATCTTCTGATGTCAGCATACTTAAATGAATGATCTGCCCTTTTACAACTCCCTTTTTCATGTGTTGTGGGTGGGCGCTATCCCTATGCAAATATTGGTTGGCAAACACTGGTTTCCTATAGATCTTACTTACAAATTTGTTTTTCTCTTTATCTATTCTTATATTCAAATCCAAATAGTTTATAGACTCACTGAAACCACTTAGTTTGAATTCTAAAAATGCTGTTGTTGTGTTTAAATCCTGTACCAAACTTGTGAATTCTTCTTGGTTTCCTTTCCAAATGAAAAACAAATTGTCTATAAATCTATAATATATTTGCACTTTTTTCAAAACTCGGATGCTGCTTAAGAAATTTACTTTCCCAATTTGCCATAACCAAGTTTGCAAAGGATGGTGCAACCCTTGCCCCCATAGCTACATTAGATATTTGTTTATAAAAAACCTTATTGAATTTAAAGTAGTTATTTGCTAGTACCAACTCCATCATGTCACATATAGTGTCTATTTTTACTCCAGTAAAGTCAATGTGATTTACCAAATATATTCTGAGATATTCTATACCTGCTTCTTGTTCAATATAAGTATAAAGAGACTTGACATCTAGAGTACCAAAATAAATTGTCTCTTCTGGTATTTTGTAGTTTCTTAAAATTTCTAACAGATGCCAAGAATCTCTTAAATATTATCTAGATTTTTGAACAACAGAATTTAATATTTGATCTAACCAAATAGAAATACACCCAGTTTTGGAATTCTTTGCTGAAATAATTGGTCTAAATGGAGGGTTTCTACTATCTGTTTGAATTTTGGGAATCCCAAATAGTGTAGCTACCTTCGGATGTTCTACTTGTACAAAGGAATAGTTGTCATTGTCTAACTCTCCTTGACTAAACATGTGAAAAAGTGTTACATCTATCTTATTGTAACTCTTTTTCATCTCTCCACTGTTGACCCGCTGATAAACAGCTTTATCATTAAGCATATTTTCTATAGCCTTTTCATAATCTGATGTATTCATTATAACAATTTTTCCTCCTTTGTCTGCTCTCATTGTTCTAATTTTACTGTTGTTACTTATATCTTTCAGAGCCTGATGTTCTTTAATAGTAAGATTATCAGAAAAATTGTCATTATTTATTTTTCTAAATTCTTCTTCACATATGGATAAAAAAGTGTGTAATGTGGTTTGTAAGGGAGGGTTAAATGTACTAGGTTTGGAAAGTGTATTACCTAAATTCATATCTGTAGTCTTCAAAATGTCCTGCATGATGTAACTAAGGTTTAATTTTTTTAGGTATAATCTAAAATTGACCAATAGTTTTCCGATGTTCATTTTTACTGAAGGAATGAATGAAAATCCTTTCTTTAACACATTTTTCAATTCTACAGACAAGTTGATATCTGATAAATTAACTATATCCAAACTGTATCTCTCAGTGGTCTCTTCATTTACCACTTTTTTCTGTTCTTCCCTTTCCCTTTTCCTCTGTATTGTGTTGTATTGTACCACTTGGTAGTCCTTTTCTTTCCTTGCCCTTTCATCATAAAAGGGCCATCATCGCAACCATTATAGGTGTTTTCAATACAAGCTGCTTGTGCGTAGCTTAGTCTATTGTCATTGTCAATTGTATTTTTGTCCACCACTAATGAGTCTTTGGATATAAACTCATCTTTCCCATTATTATTACTACTAGTTGTTGGTGTACTTTCTGAATTTCTTCCAGGTGTTGATACTGGGACCCTGTTGTCATTGTTACCAGTCAGTTGAGTGCCTCCTTGCTCAGTAACCAAATCTCTGTCATTTATATTACGTATGACTTGTGTGTTGTCAAACGCGATATATGCTTGATTTGACCTGTAAGAGTTTATATCTCTTTTCAGTTTCTACTGTTTTCTTGAAATAATTGTGGCTCTATGTCTTTCTACTTTGGCCTCTAAGCCACTGTAGAGTTCCAGAAATTCTTTGAAACAGCCATAACCTTTAATTTTTTCATCCACATTTCTAATATTCTCTTTTATTTTATTCAGTTCCTTGGTGTAGTGCAATACCAAAATACCCATAATTTTTAAACCAGTCTCATTATATAAGTCAATCAAAATCTTACTCAGTTCATCTCCCAGAACAACACAATTTGGAAATTTGGCAGTCCGTAACCCTTGTGGCACTATTTTCCACGTTATGCATTCACTTAAATATTGAATTTCTAAATCAAGAGCCACATGTTTGTACAAGTGTTTTTCTAAGTCAAAAATTGCTTTTTTACAATTTATGGAGTTCATGTAAAAGCTTTCGTTAAGCGTATTATTTACATTATTGTTGTCTCCAACAACTGTTACAGTACTAAACGGGTTAACATTCCCTTTACAAAGATAATCCCAAATGTTACCCTGAACTGGTCCGCTTCACCCATTTGTAACGGTTTCTTCTTCCCTGTTCATGACAAACTTGCTTGTTTCACCGGGTTGTTGTAATACGCCACTGCATGTGGATCTTGCACCATTACCATCAAGCTTGTTCGACTGCTTCCTGGCGTGCTGATCCAAGGTATCTTTCACAATTTTGCCATTATGTTAAGGAAATCTTTCACAACAACTGAACGAGAACCATTATCCTCATTCTCAGGAATCAGGTAGACAGTTAAGTTTAAAAGACTTTCTTGACTAGAAGACTCCTCTGCCATTTGGAAAAGCTCAGGAACTGAAAATAGTGAAAACACTAAACAGCACTCTTGAACTCCTCCAATATTGCACAGACCACTAAACCAAAAAAAGCACAGTCCTGTTCAATCCAAATGACCACAAGCGGACAATTGCTTAGCGCTTTCATTCACTTTTAATTTGTGAACTTCCTCAGAAACAAAAAATGCCCTACCCAAACTTCCTTTTATACCTAAAACAATTACTTGACAGGAAATGACATAACTTGCTTACAAATCAAGTACAAATTTTATACAAATTGCTCATAAACTTAAAACATTTTTAAAAACAATTGTGAATGGTGTTAATAATAAACATTCATAAAATACTTTTATACAAATTAAAAGTGAATGAAAGCGCTAAGCAATTGTCCGCTTGTGGTCATTTGGATTGAACAGGACTGTGCTTTTCTTGGTTTAGTGGTTTGTGCAGTATTGGAGGAGTGCATGAATGTAACTACCGCAACTGTTCACTTTCCATTATTGTTCAGTTTCTAGACTGATGGCAGTAGGGATTACTGAGAAAATAAAGACATTATAAACACATAGATCCAGCTGTTGAGGGCCATCACCAATAAAATGTCATAATCTTCTATTTCTTAATGCATGTTTTAATGAAATTACTTAATTTAAGCCAGAATAAATGATAGCAGTGTCTAACCTGCTGAGACACTTCTTTTAAATCCATTTACATTTTCAGAGTAGAACAATGACATCTATAAAATGCAAATATATGCACTATATCCTGAATTATAAATCCATCTCTCTAACCACTCTGCCTTGAAAAGTTCCCAGAAGTAAGGGGCTTTAATATATTTCATAACAACTCCTGCTGTCTGCTTATAAACTTATCTTGGAATAGGATGACAAGTCCACTTAGTTAATAAATGAATAAAGAAAAAAAATAGCATGGTCAAGATAAGATATATCCTTAATTAAGTACTGCTGTTACTTCTTCAAAAATGCCACGTATCTGAAATGGCAAGATTTCCAGTTAGCAGTTATAAGCATCTTTTCTATCTGGTGCAACTAAAGCATTGGTATTAATCTGCAATATCAATTTATTCCTTTCTAAAGCTGTATTAACATCTCCAACTCTCTCATCTGTTTTAATTTGTTTCACAACAAAGAACATAAACTTTATGAAGTGTTTTTTTGTTGCTAACACACAAGCATATACAGAAAACTGTCTTTTTTTTTTTTTTTTTTAATTTCTAAAATGTTCTGAAACTCTTTCTTTAGGAGTGCTGACGGTCTATCCAGTACAAACAATATCATAGATTGTGCATGTGTAATTCACACACTTCCTTCTTCCACAAGATGGACTCCAGTTTCTGCAGGATAGGTGGTAGTAGGCTAGGCCACATCTATGAGGTGTGGTCTATACTGGGAGTGACAAATACTACATTTATTTTGCTCATCATCATATCTTCTAGTAGGCATATAACCAGCTAGAGATTCTGTCGAGTCTTAATGAGGAAACTGATTCTGAATGAAGGCAGTAAGAAAGCATGAACTCAAAATATCAAAGCCATGGAGTAAATGCTGCATTGAACTGATAATTGGAATTAATTCAAGCCTCTGAATCAGTTTGGAGGAGGAAAAAGCAAGTACTTCTTTTTAGCTGACTATCCCCTTTGTCTATCTTCCCGTTAATGTACTGTAATTTTACCAAAGTCCTGCTTTCCAATTTCCAAGACATTGCAGCATATGTCATTCATCACTATATCCTTCCCTCAGTCTGGACACCCCTTTATGTAGGAACAAAATGGTAAATTTGCTAAGATATATTGGTGTATTCGACTGTAATCTATTAATATATACAAGCAAGATGTATATTTCCTACACCTTAGTAATTATTAAATATAAATGAGTCATGGTTCTTTTTGTTATATTCAGACCATATTATTTGACTGAGCATGATGATACATGCTACCAACTCATTACAGCCGAGTGACGTCTCCAGGCATTTCTGCAGTTACCTCCTACTGTGCCTCTAGGCATCAAATATTGCCTGTTCATATTTGCATTAATAATTCCAAAACCATGCTACATACAAGATATCAGAATATTTTATCTTGAAGCATACATGATGGCAAACACAACTGTATTGATATATGACCTCTGTCAGTTAGTATTTGGTAGAACTGTAAGGTGATAACTTCATTTTTTTAAAGACTGAAGCCACACCCACTTGGAGTTAAAGGTACACACTTAGAATGATTTTCTCTATGATTGTATCTTATGCCTGGCAACGACTGACTTATAATCCTTAAGGGATGCAGCAAATACATTAAACTGTGTGTGCTAAAACAGAATCTAGTCTACCCCACTCAGGCATTGCTGACAAACTCACGAGGTTAGGTACAAACTCTTATGTCACCTGGTGGATAGCCAACTGGCTCACAGACATGACCCAGGAAGTTAAAACTGGAGAGGCCAGTCACAAGTGGAGTCCTCAGGGATCAGTCCTTGGACCGCTCCTTTTTGGCATTTACTTCTCTGAAGTCAAGGCCAATGTCAGTGGTCTCTGGCGACTAAATTTGCAGATGATTGCAAATTATGAGCTGTCGCTGAATCCCAGACTGACACAAATCTTCTCCAGGAGGGGCTGATAAAGATAAACAACTGGTGTCAGAGCAATGGACTAAAACTAAATGTTAGAAATGCGCAATAGTATCCTTCAGGAAATCATCCACCCTGGTAACTATCATATTGGTAACACACCCCTTAGAGATGACCCAGTAGTCATGGATTTAGGGACACACATAGATAGTAATCTAGCCTTTGACCATCACGTGTCTACAGTAGTGAGAAAATCATTCTGTGTTGCGTAACTTATAAACAAAGGTATAGTATTTACATTCAAGGAAGTCATTGTTCCACTGTATTCTGCAATCATCAGATCTATCATTGAGTACAATGCCCCCTTTGGTATGTACCTATCCAGGAATAGCCAACAATTGGAACGTCCACAGAGGTTCTTCACTAAAAGAATACAGGACTTAAGTAAAATGTCTTATGCTGAACACCTTAAAGCTCTATCCCTGTATTCTGTCTCTTACAGGGTTTTGAGGGGAGATATATGCCTGACATACAGGGCATTGTCAGACCCCACTCTGTTGGACCTCCTGCATATCCACAAAACAAACAGCACCAGAATTACCAGTTTTAAGGACCTGAACCTTGCCTGTGATATACAGTAAATAGAACCTGCTGGAGAGACTGGTATGTATCTCAGAGATTACCCTGTCTCTGGAACAGACTCCCCATCCATGTGAAGCAGAGCTCCTCCCTAACCCAATTCAAGTGCAACTTGGAAAATTGGATGGGGAATAGGAAATCCATCCCTGGTTTGGCAACTATGTCTCTAATGGACACAGGCAATCTGTGAATGGTTCATCTCCAAGGCCGCAGCTTGTAAATGTTTCATCTCCCAAGCCTCTATAGGTTCATAGGTTGGTACTAGGCTATCAGCCCTAGGGCCTATATAAGCCTAGCCATAACAATTCCCTGGCTATTTCTTCCCACACTGTTTACTTCCCTGGACCCCTGTCTATCAGGGTGACTGACGTGATCCCTGGGGTGAATTTCCTTTCTCTCATCCAATCGTCAAGGTTCCTTTTGAAGAGGGCCAAAGAGGCACTCTGCTTGACATGTATGGGCAATCTATTCCAGAGTCTGGGGAGTCTCTGGGTCAGGAACCTATCCCTCCAGCATGTTTTGTTTATTGTGATGACAAGGTTTAGATCCCTGGAGTGTGTGGCTCTGAGGGATTGGGATTTCTTTAAGTGTAGATGTCCAACAGCTCTGGGTTTGACATGGCCTTGTATGTTAAGCAGAGATCGCCTCTGAGTAGACGATATGAGACAGAGTATAGCTGGAGTTTTTTAAGGCGGTCAGCGTAGGGCATCTGCTTTAGACCTGTGATTCTTTTAGTGAGGTATTTCGGCAGCCTTTCCAGTTGTTGCAGATGTCATGAGAGGTACATACCAAACGGGGCATTGTATTCTATAATGGGTCTAATGAAGGATGAGTACAGTGGGACAATGACCTCCATTTTGCTGGATGAAAAGCCCTTAGTGATGAGGTGTGCCACATAGAAGGATTTCCTGACTGTTGTGGTGATGTGGTTATCAAAGGTGAGACCACTGTCCACCTGTGTCCCTAAGTCTCTTATCACACTTTCGGTGTTTAGTGTCCTGCCACCTATATGGTAATTCACAGATACATGTTTTTTCCCAGAGGGGATAACTATACATTTCTTGACATTGAGCTTGAGCCCATGGCTCTGGCACCAAGCATCTGTTTCTGTAAGGCCCTTTTGTAGAGTATCCACATTATTTGGGGATTCAATAATGGCTCCCAGTTTTTAGTCATCTGCGAACTTTGTTAGCCAGAGTCCCTTAGTGTTGGCCTGTACTTCAGAGCAGTAGATGCCAAACAAGAGCGGTCCCAGGACTGAACCCTGAGGTACTCCACTTATCACTTG
This sequence comes from Protopterus annectens, assembly GCF_019279795.1. Lineage (NCBI taxonomy): Eukaryota > Metazoa > Chordata > Ceratodontiformes > Protopteridae > Protopterus > Protopterus annectens. The sequence goes on along the minus strand of NC_056729.1, from coordinate 620,666,969 downwards.
TCTGGAGCTGGAATTGGAGACAGCTACTTTTACAGTGTGTATTCTATCAGTAAGCCAGTTAGCAACCCATTGGGTGATGTAGGGATTAATGCCCAGCTTAGTAAGTTTATCTATGATTCCAGAGTGGGGGATGGTGTCAAAGGCCTTGGCAAGGTCTAGATAGGCGGTGTGGACCACCTTACCCTTGTCCATGGCTCTGGAGACTGATTCAAAGAAGTCAATCAGGTTCAGGAGACAAGATCGGCCCTTCACGAACCCAAACTGGGTGGGGTCCAGTGTTTGAAGGTTGCCAATGTCTTTGTTTATAAGTTCCATGATAATACGCTCTATGGTCTTGCAGATAAGGCTTGTCAGACTGATGGGAAAGTAGTTTCCGGGATCCAAGGTGGAGCCCCCCTTGTGGAGTGGGATAACTGTAGTTCTGCGCCACTCAGTGGGTATGAAACCTGAGGTGAGGCTATGATTAAACATGACACTTAGGTGAGGTGCCAATTCATATTGTAGTTCATGTAGTACACAGCCTGGGATGTCATCTGGCCCCATGGATGCTGTATTCGTAGCTTTGAAGAGTGCGTTTTTTTACTTGTGTGGCTGTTATTACTGGAATTTGACAATCTTCCAGTATTGAGATGGGCCATTTAGGGAGTATCAGAACTTGTCAGAGATTTGGAATGCATGGCTAGGCGTAAAAAGGCCCTTGTGGTTGGTAGATTAGTAAACACATATGTACCTATGAACCTATGTGCATTGGCTTTCTATTGAGTGTACAGTTTGCAAACTACAGTATCAGATGAAAGCTTTTTCACATTTATGTTAGAGCCATCATAACTGGATGTCTGAGACAAAGAGGAGTGCCCAAAGTTTAAAATAGTTGCTGATTTCATATTCAGTGATCCTGATTTTAACTTCAGTGACAAGTGTGATTTTTTTTCTATTTTTAGTTGATAAGATATTTGCAAGCTGCAATCCTTAAGTTAAGAAACTGGAAAATCAATACCTATCTCATGCTTCCTCCTGCTGTGACTGAAAGCTTATGGCTATTGCCTTTAGAAGAAAATATTCATGCACTTCAGAATAAGCAGATCTACTAGACGAAAGCATCACTATCATGACCTCAGTGGACATAAGAATATCAGGAGAAGGCAATGGATGAAATATGTCTGAGGCCTCTCCTATGACTGGTCCTGGAATTATCACAGATATTAACAGGTATCTAACAAAGGCCGAAATCCAGGTTGAAGTCTTTATATTACAATAAAAGTGTAATATTTGTCAACAGTTCTGAAGATTAGGAGAACCAAGCTCAACAGTCAGTCTAAGGATTTTAGGCCAGCATGAAAGTAAAGAAAACAAAGTTATGTTATGATAGCTGCAGTGATGGGTCCTTTCTTATCTTGGACTAGCTGATATCACAACTTTTTATATTGGAAGTTCATCATACTTTATCCCCTTTCAGTCCTGACACTCCTACAAGATTTTTGAATATCAAGTACATATCCTGATTTAACTTAGTCAGTCATGTTAGGATCGCTTTAAAATATTCAATTAAAATAGACAGCCTATACTGCATTTAAGTGATTTCTTTTTCCTTAATGATGGTGGTCTTCCAGAAGTGCACTGTTAAAAAGTACTATGATATATGCCATTCCCCTTATTGGCTATTTTGACCTGTAGTCCTTTCTAAATGCTGGTTAGAAGCAGGGGAATATTATATGCAAGCCTGTTGAATAGTGTTAAAGGATTTAACTGGTGTATATGTGCAGTATTTTTTACTGCGTTACTAATCAGGCAAGTCTGCTATACTTGTGTCTCTTTTCAGGGCAAATCCAAGAAGACTGTCTTGTTAAGTAATATGCTTAGAATCAAACAGGGGGCAATTGAAGACTGAGATACTGAAAACATGAACTATAGGAAGCAGCTTGTTCATAGTTCGTACCCTTAATAATCTTCAGTAAATGCCCGACCAGTTTTAGAATTTACTTTATTTGACACTGTTCCCTTGAATGGGGTGTAACTAGCATAGGCAATAATATAGAGACAGTTGTGAAGGATATGTGATTTTTACAGGCATGAAGTAGGCTGATAGGATTTCATACAACAAAGAGATCAGTATCAGTATATGGAGAGAGGTTTACAAAAATGATGATTACAAGATGGAATGGTTGGGTGGGGGGGGGGTCAAGCATATTTTTTAACATTATATTCACTTGTGACAGTGGGTCAAATGTATGCATGTATGGCGGAGGTCCTTAAAGGAAAAATAAGGAAGCACTGCTGTTAAAGTAGTGACTTAAAAACAGGAATTTAAAACTACAGAACAGATGTAAGAGCTGTAGTATTAAACTCTTCTAGCTAAAATTCAAACCCTATGTAATTTGTTGGATAGCAGATTGTCTCATAAATAGAACCCAGGAGGTAGAAGTGGACTGTACCTCCTTCAAAAGGTCTGTCACTAGGGGTGTACTCCAAGGTTCAGTCCATGGGTCACTCACTCCTCTTTGGCCTTTACTTTTCAGAGGTCAAAGCTAATGTTAATGGTTTGTGAATGACCAAGTTTGCAGATGACTGCAAACTTTGTGCCATCATAAACTCCCTAGAGGATATCAAGATCTTCAAAGAGGGCCTGTTCCAGACAAATAGCTACTGCCAAAACCACGGACACAAATTAAATTAAATGTATTTATTTATTTATTGATGTTTGATTACCAGGAAAGTCTAATGGGGCAGAAGCCCATTTTTAGCTGAGACCTGGAGAGAAAAGCTACAAACAGTTACAAAGCATTTTAGGAAAAATAATTTTGCAATATTCAAAAATAAAACAAAAGCATTTGCAGTTTAAATACTTGTAACAGATTAGTGATAATATAAAAACACTGTTAAAAATTGATACAAACTATACAACAATCATTTAATATCTGCAGACATTGTAGTCATTTTGCAGAGACATTAAAGATGAGTTAGTCTATTTCAAGCAATAACTGCAGTATAAAATGAGGGAAGAAAAAAGGCTTATGGTAATCAGAAAATCATAGTCTGTTAGCATCTGTCATACTTTATTAGTATCTCTCACCGGAGAGTTGAAAAAACGTTACTAAACTATGATTTACTGTTTATGTTCATATATATTTTGTAAATTAGTGGATTATATTGCATTTTTATTTTATTTTATTTTATGCTTCAAATAGGTTTCAGTTTTACTTTTAATAGTGAGTGCTCTGTAAGGCCCTTTACAGTTATTTTAGAAGGCTTCCTGGCCTTTTTCACATAAAATGCCGATTGGAGCACTTTGGAGGTGTGTCACTTCTTGAATATTTTTAACAAGATTTTTTTCTCTTATCAATGGTTTTGATGATGACTACAGGTGTAGACAAAAGCATTTAACTGTACTTGTGGATTGTTAAAGTTTCAGTGAATTTTGGAAGCTGTATTACTGGAGTTTGTGGTTCCTTTTGTGTTTTATCTCTCCAAAAATAAACAATGAACCTCACTGAAGGTAAACTGCTCACACGAAATGCAAGTCCACAGAATAAAATGAAACAGTTACTACCAGATATGAAGAAGTATTTATTCAACACTGGAACAAGTGAACAGTAGTCAAAAACAAAAAACTAAAACAAATAAAATTTCCAAATAGTAAGAACTTTTGGGTTGCTACCCTTCTTCAGACAACTAAGTGCAAATACATAGACTCGTTTAAACTCCTGTTAGCCAATCAATACTCAATATTGAATCCACCTTTTCTTTAGGGCGGGTTTAATTGGAACCACCTCATTGAGGCCTGGATATCTGTGTGCTATCAGTTCTACAATCCATCTAGTTTCTTCGCATTCTGTTCTGTTCACTATATCACCCCCTCTGTTCCCTTTTGATATAAGCCTGATGATCATGAATTTAAAATGATGGCCATGAAATGCAAGCGTGTGTCTAAAAAGTACATTATGTTCATTCTTCAGCATTATGGCTGATAAATGATTCAAGATTCTAGTTTTAAGCATGCAATTTGTTTTATCTCTATAGTAACACATACAGAGTTGGCATGTTGCTAGGTAAATCACATTCATAGTTCTACAATTGGCATTCACACCAAAATATGGTAGTGGGTAGGGGAGGAAACAGAGTTGGTTAGTTTTGTCAGTTATTTAGAGTCATCCACCACCTTTCTTAAATTTTCTATGAACTTTTCCAAAACAGAGATCGATTTCCTGGATATAAGGTTAATACAGGATAATGGGGGTTTTAAAACCACACTTTTTAGAAAAGAATGCTGGCAAAACAGTTTACTAGAATGGGATAGTATGCACCCCCAGTATACTTTTAACAACATAGTTAAAGGACAGTTAGGTAGAGTCTCCAGGCTATGTACTGAGGATGAGGACTTTGAAATAAAAACAACACAATTAGAAGACAATTTTGTAGAGAGGGGTTATAGTAGGCAAAAGGTGAGACAGATTTTTGGAAGACAGAAGACACACAGACAAGATAGGATGAGCCCTTGGCTTAAACAAAGGGAAGGTGATAATCCAGAAACTAAAGACAGGCGGCCACAGTACAAAGGTCTGAGACTTATGCTTACTTATAGTAATAATATACATGGGGTTTGTGACATAATTAGAAACAACTGGAAGATTTTAGCTTCTGATGAGGAAATGAGTGAATTTGCTGGGGCAGTACAATATTTTGGCTTCAGGAGAAACAAACATTTGAAAGATTTGTTAAATAATGAAGGCAAAGAGGTCCATAAACACATAACTTTGAGGAAAGGAACCAGGCCCTGTGGCTCTTGCAAGGCTTGCAGTTATATTAATCCAGACACCAATTCTGTTCACCCCAGTACTGGTAAACGGTATCCATTTGATGTGAATGCCAATTGTAGAACTATGAATGTGATCTACCTAGCAACATGCCAACTCTGTATGTGTTACTATAGAGGTAAAATGAATTGCATGCTTAAAACTAGAATCTTTAATAATTTATCAGCCATAAGGCTGAAAAATGAACATAATGCACTTTATAGACACACGCTTGCATTTCAAGGCCATAATTTTAAGTTCATGGCCATCAGGCTTATATCAAAAGGGAACAGAGGGGGTGATATAGTGAACAGAACAGAATGTGAGGAAACTAGATGGATTGTAGAATTGACAGCACACATATATCCAAGTCTCAATGAGGTGGTTCCAATTAAACTCACCCTAAAGAAAAGGCAGATTCAATATTGAGTATTGATTGGCTAACAGGAGTTTAAATGAGTCTCTGTATTTGCACTTAGTTGTCTGAAGAAGGGTAACAACCTGAAAGTGCTTACTATTTGGGAATTTTGTTTTTAGTTTTTTGTTTTTGACTACTGTTCACTTGTTCCAGTGTTGAATAAATACTTCTCCATATCTGGTGGTAACTGTTTCATTTTATTCTGTTTTATCTCTGATTCCAGGAATGCACTGCTTATAATTTTTTTTAATTGTTCCATAGTATTCATCACTCATTAGGCTGATCAATGAGTATAATGCTCCTTTGGTATGTAACCTGTCCAAAGGCTTGTGCAGCAATGACAATGGGCAGGATTCACGAAGCCTCCGTGTAAGAGATACATGGCTTACACGGAGGCTGCAGTTAAACGGTGTAACGTCAGCATGTCATGCATATGCATGAGGGCATGCTGAATTACACCGAAGGCTAACACGGTCCGTGGAAGACAGTAGGGGGCGTGTCTGTAGGCCGAGCCCTGCAAGCGGACACGCCCCCAGAAGAGTAAAATTGACCAAAGTAAACACCCACAACAGAGGCCATGGAAATGTGAATAAACACAACACATGCCCCCACAGACTATGAACATAAAATATATAAATGAACATGTTATATATTTTTTTTAAATCGTAAAGATGTTTGCCCGTGAGTGCACTCATTTGCACGGGCATGCCCGTAGCTTAGCCACAGTTAGCAGTCAGTGGAAAAGGATATAAGAACCAAATATGCAAAGTAAGCCAAGAAGCAATAGCGTAGCGGTAGAGATGTTGGCTGAAGAGGAGGCATTCATGGTTCGAGCCCCCACAACACCAATTTTTATTTTAGTAAAATAAGCACGAAACAAGTCCCTGACAAACATGTACACATATAAAATCATAGTTCATGTAAAATGTAATGAAATAGTCCATTTATTTTGAAGAAATGTGAGATAACAAAATAATAAAATATGCCAGATGTGCCTATAGCTGAGCTACAGTTTAACAAGGTGAGTGCATCTGCCCGTAGGTGAGCAGTGGTTTAACAGATGTAAAATGAGTGCCCAAAGGTGAGCAGTGATTCAACAGGTGCAAAACGAGTGCCCGTAGGTGAGCAGTGGTTTAACACAGTGAAACTGTGTGCCCCTAGCTGATCTGAGCGTAATATGCATGCTGATAGCCAAATGAGGTGTAAACCAGCATACCCCGTTTGCGCGGAGCTGCGCACCGTGCCAACAAGCTAACCGACGGGCAATGTTGAGCAAGCCGTATCAAAACTGCCTTTACACAGACACACCCCTCAGCCTGTCTAGACAGTCATAAAAAATAAAAAGCAGTGGCCAGGTTCGAACCCAGGATACTATGCACCATAGTCAAGGTACTGAACCACTAAGCCATGACAGCAGTACCTATGAGTGCAGTAATAGCATATATATAGGAATGAATACAAAGTTGAGCATGACAAAGCAGGTTTTGTGAAGTTGATACAATTCCAAAATGGCCAATCACAGATATGTGCGGGAAAAACGGCATATATAAGCCCCATAGGCAGGAATACACAGCATCAACGATTGTAGAACTGACTTGCAGCCAGAATGACAGGAGTAGGTGAGGGTAGTTGCTTTCAAGCACAGAGGTGGGGCGTTGAGGAGTCCAGATACATGGTCTGGCTCCTAGTCCACAATCATGAGGCCCAACTCATGCAGGGCCAGGTCCTGTGGGGAGCATATAGGGCTGAGGCATGGGACCGGTTGGCTCATGATCTCACCAGTGCCACAGGGATTACAAGGACTGGTGAGCAGGTTTGTCACCACCATGCGGACCTGAAGAGATGCAAGCAGGACCAATTGAACCTTTGAATCCAGGAGGCCCAGCAAATGCCCAACGCCCCACTACTGAGTAAGTTACATGTAATTATGTATGTAAGAAATTAAACTAGCTGATATTATGGAGATGTGTGTTCCAATATTACTTCATTTATATTACAGCTGCAGGTGTCTGTTCTGCGAACCACAGAGCTTATGGCGATAGGCTGGTGCGGTTGCCCCACCAGGCAGGTCAGTAATCCTCTCCCAGTAACTGTAAAGAAATATAAATGTATGATAGTTAGCAAAAGAAATGAAGTAAAATACCAAACTGCCAGAGCCATGGATGTCAAAACCAAAGTTTTTAATGTTAAAATCCACAACTGAACGCAGAAAACAATCCCAAACACATAAATGCTTGATTACAAAAAATGAATACATGGGCAGGAGGCAATGGTAATTATATAATTAACTTTTTAATTATAAGACTGCATTGATTGGGTAATTGTTTTTTTAACTACTGTATATAAAGGTTGATTTATTTAATGGAGTGTATCTGAAGAAGTCAGTTTGTACAAGACGAAAACGCATTTTTTGTAATCAAGCGTTTATGTGTTTGGGATTGTTTTCTGCGTTCACTTGTGGATTTTAACATTAAAAACTTTGGTTTTGACATCCATGGCTCTGGCAGTTTGGTATTTTACTTTGTTTCTTGGTTTTAGTGTACCAAAGTTCCTTTTGGATTTCATAGGTAGCAAAATAGTGCAGTCTAGTCACTAAGTAATAGAATGTGCAAGTAACAAGTGTAAGAGTGTTTGCAAGTATTGCTTGATTACAAAAGTGTGTTGCAGTCTGTAATCCAAACAGAAAAAGGAAAATGTCTGAAATAAAGTCTGAAATAAAGATGCCCCACCTGTAATATAATAGTACACAACCTGCAGCAGGCTGAAAAGTACAGCTGCAGAAGATGAGCAAATCACATGTGTGAAATATACCCCTGTTAAAATACTGAAACATGACAGAAGTGAGACTGCTGGAAAGGATTGTAATAACTACAGGTAAAACATGTCAATAAAGCCTAGAAGTAAGTACCATCCTGAATAGTAAAATGAAAATAAAATGAGAGAGTGTGAGAAAGTGTCATGAATCCAGCAATAAAGTAGTAATAACCCCTGAATAAAGTATACTGCAGTCAGTACAGAAAGAAATGCATGTGAGAAGCAAAACCAAACAGCGAAATCTGTTCAAAGTGTTGCTGCAGCTGGAATGTGTATCCCAAAATCTGGATATGTTGCTCTCAGTCTGCAATATGCAAATAGTATGATTGTCTGACATACCAAACATCCACAGTTGTCTATAGCTATATAAAGCAAATGTAGCAGGATGATGTAGCTGAACAAAGCCAGATATGAATGTGTATGAAGAACAATAAAATGTATATTGATGTAGCAGTAACAGTCCTATCACCAAATTGAAGTAGTTATCATATAGGAAACTGTAGTTAGAACAGTAGTGTGTATATATGTGCAGCTATTAGAAATGTACAGCATATGTATTGCTATTTGAAGGTGTTAATATTATTTTCTTCACCCCACCCTATAACCACATATAACCCATTCCACGTGAAAATGGTATGTGCAATCACAATTAACACCCCTGGACATTTGTCCTGTTGGTTCATAAATATTTGCATGTCCGTTGATGCATCTGCCCTGTTCATACATCCAAATCTGATGGCCTGCATGTTGTTGGACTGTGTATTGCTGTTCAAATTATGCATGTGTTATGCTCGCAGTTCAATGGTGTGAATATCTGGGTGTTTGGTTAATGGGAATATTAATGCATGCTGTTACAACTAATTGTGAATGGTATTATATGTTACTAACCCAAACTGTCATGACATAATGCAAAACATAGGACGGCAGGGAAGGCGGGTTGCAGTGGACCCACCTCTCCCACCTCAGCTGGCAAGTGCACCTGGCACTAGTGCCCAGTCTGGACCCTCCTCCGGTGGCCCTGTGCCACCTGCGGGTGGAAGCGCTGCAGGGGATGGGGCTCGTCCCCCCCTCTGCAAGTGTGGCTGGAGGAGAACCACCACTCACCCTCCGTAGCGTCCGGACTGTGGTGCTTAGGGAGATCCAGGACTCTGTTCTTGGGCCCCTACGCCAGCTTGAGGCACAGGTGGAACAACTTACAGGCATGCCTGTTGCCCGGCCTACACAGCCCCCAGCACAGCCCCATCCTGGGCAGTGAAGGAACAGTGGCAACTGCCCATGGGTGGGGATATCAGTTCCACTGTTGCCATCTGTGGGCTCATGGGCTCTGGATATCCAAACCTCCATCCCCGTCAATTGTGTAACCCCCCCCACACATGTCATACACCGTTCCTGTATGTGTCTTGTTTGTCTTGTCTGTTGACCTACCCAACCTACCTCCCCAGCTATATCGACTTCTTTCACCTGACATACCACTCTCACCTGAAAAAAAAAAGGGCACTCTGTACCCACAAAAAAATTACGCCCCATACATAGCTGCCCATTCCGCACACATGTCTGCTGGACATGGAAACTATCAATTACAATTAGCTGTACAACAAGTATTATTGTTGTCCTGACACCTCTCTCATGGGTGGACGGTTTCAAATGTCACACCAAATTACATACATATGCACAGCTGTTGCTGATGAAGAAATGGGCAGCTATGGGCCTTACCTACATTCCTCCTGCAAATCCCAAGCTTGTTTCCCTACTGTCTTACCCTCTTTGTGACCCCTTTTTCACCACTTTCCTGTCTCCCCATTTTCATTTCTTTCAAAGAAAATAGCGCGGGTGTGCACCAGAGTAAGCACTGTTAAGTGGTTGTAAGCAGGTGTGCGCGTGTGTGCGCAGAGCTGAACGCCAGTGCGCATGCGTGAGCTCCGTGCAAACCAGCGCTAACCTGGTTGCAACTGCTTAAAAGTGCCTTAGTCACTCTGATTGACAGGTCCTGTAATCAGTTCAAAAGCAAAATAAAATCCCACTGTCAGTCCTGAACCCAGGACCTTGAAAACAGTAGTCTGCATGACCTCCCACTAAGCCATGACTCTTATACAAGAACATTGTGCTAAAATAAATATATCATGTAATAGTAGGAATGAATATAAAGGGAATATAGGATGTGTAGTACACAAAGCATGTCATTTAGAATTACTATCAAAACTAGTGGATTTCCATAATAGTAGTGTGTGAACAGAAACAGCCATGCTAGTTGGTAGCTAGTAGGTAATAATGTCAGTTAATGTACATATATAAATGTATGTATATTTATATATATATATATATATATATATATATATATATTTATAGTTGTAGGTGTCATTGTGCATACACACTTACTACAGGGAACAGGAGAGAGGAATGGAGAAATGTGAATCTACAACACAGCCTGAATCATGAGAGATACTAACCTTTTCGCTCACAGAACAGTGTCCACAGCATACCAGCATGGTCCCCGCCCTTACAATCTGAAAGGGCAACGCCTATCTCACATACTCTTTTATAGCACTGCCCTGAAATTACAGTGAGAACTGCAATCAGTACACAACTGGCTGCATGCAATTAGCAAATTCTGGCTTACAATTGGTGCAGAGGCCATCACATGGACCTATGCAGATACCTACAAAAGCATCCTGTACTAACACTCCACACATGCAATACATTCATTGCACTGTCTGGAGGCAGACAGAGGGAGAGAGACAGACAGAGACAGAGAGTGAGAGAAAAAAAAAAAAAAACACACGCTATACACTGTGTCTAAGCTGTCAGCAGTGACAGTAGCAAGCCGTGCCAGCAGCAGCAGGAAGCAGAAGTAGTGGTAACACAACCAGCTGTGACAAACACAGGTAATGTAAAGTAGCAGGTTAATAGTCTGCATACTGTGAACCCTCCAAATGTGTCATAGGTCTGTATCTATAGGTATGTCCATGTGATATGTTGTGTGCACGTAGTTCCACCAAAAGGGGATGGCTATACATTACATGTCAGTCAGTGTTAGGCCATGATCCTGGCAGCAGTTGTCTGTGCATTGCCCTCATCAATGGCTGTAGTGACTGTTTTGAAAGGTCAACCAGGTTCAAAAGGCAGGATCAGCCCATCACAAAGGCAAACTGGCCGGGAACAAGTGTCTGCAGGTACCCAATATCGCTGTATATGCGTCCCATACTGAATAATTCCATAGCTTAGCAGACCAGGCCGGTTATGCTTATGATGCGGTAGTTCCCAGGGTCAGTAGAGGTGCCTCCTTAGTGGTGTGGGACCACTGTTGCTGTATGCCAGTGTTCAGGTACATATCCTGTAGTACGGCCAAGGTTAAATATCAGTCTTATATGCGGTTGTATGTCCTCTTGGAGTGCACGTAGCACACATCCAGGTATACCATCAGGTCACAGTGATGCTGTGTGTTCTGCTTTGCTGAGGGTGGCCCTCACCTGGACATGTGAGATGATAGGAAGGTTACATTCAGCTGTTATAAGTATTTCTACTTCTGGGGGAGAAGGAGGGGAGATACGTGCACCGAACCTGTCTGCAAGAATGTTGCCAATATCTGTGTGTTCAGTGAATGTTAAGTAGGTTTGTATTAACTCAGAGCATATCTGAGGCATATGGTCCATATGTGTAACATAACTGAAGAAGGCCTTGTGGTTATCTATAGTGTTTGTGGCCATTTCCCTCCCAGAGTAGGCCGTGGCCATTGTTATGAGAGACCATAGCGTATTACCAGTGCTGACCACAGATGCCTTCCCTTAATGTGAATCTGCTCTGTCCTGCAGTAGCCTCCTGCTATTGTTATACAATCTGACTTTGGCTGGGGTCCACCGGGCAGGATGCCTAACCTTTGTGCATAGGGTCTGGGTTAGAAATGTGTGTGCAGGTTCCATGCAATCTGTGGGATGTCCGTGGTAAGCATTCGCAAAGGGGTCAGCAGTGTGGGTTGTGGCTTCCACTGGCCCAGTGGGCTGCATGGATACCATCTCAGTCCTAACAAGTGAATAACTGTCTAATCACATACATATCACAGTAGTCTACTGTGCTGGTGGTGGTGGTGGGATATGTATATCCAGGCCGAGTAACTTGTGCCCAGATCACACTAGTGGATGGCGTTCCACATACAGTACCTTGGTATGAACCCCCAGAGTAATGTTGTGCATTAGACCTGTTGCAGTGTGCTGACCGATGGGGCATGCTACTATGTTGTATGGAATGTGGCAGGTATTGTTGCACAGGTGTTGGCTGAGCACTGATATCTGGCCATGTACTTATATATACACCACGAGACACACACATGCAACATATTGGAGTAGTAGTATATCACTACACTTGAGTATCATGTATAGTATGTGTGCCATATATTGCTGACATAGTCTGCTGATATCCTGTTTGTGTTCTCTTCCAGAGAGATGGCGGGTTAGCGTAACAGCGGAAGATGAGGAGATACACCAGAGCCTGGTGCGGGATTATCACATACTCTTTTCCCGCACCAGCCAGAATCAGCAGGAGAGGGCTGCACTGTGGCAAGACCTTGTCCGTAGGGTAAATGACATTGGCACACATTATAGGACATATGAGCAGGTACAACATCACTGCAGTGATTTAATCAGAAATGTCCATCAGCATGTGTCGGATATCCACAGGCAACAGGTTGCCACAGGAGGTGGGGTGGCCACACATCCCCCCTCACCAGACTGGAGGGGCTTCTCCTAAGTGTTGTGGCTCCAGCCCCAGAACAGCAACAGCAATACACCTGCATCATGATGGAGGCTGGATCCACACAGCAGCACGACATGGAGCGTGCAGGTAATATGCCATATGTACACTTGACTGTTCTGTACACTGTTAGTTTATACATGTGTAAGGTGTGTCCATGGTATGTAGCTGTCAACATAGTATGTAATTGTGCAGGTGTGATATTGGCAATATCAGCAGCTGACGTGTGAAAGGCAACTGGTGTACTACTGCACTGTATCATATGCAGTATCAATGGCACAGTTGTGCCCACTGACATTAATCTCCTCATTTCTGCAGGTCCCTCCGGTGTTACAGCAAGGCAGGCCATCCATACTGGTGAGTGTGTTTAACAATACCTGTAATAGTCCTGATAGTGCTAGTAATACTAGTGTAACTCAGTAGTGCTCTGTGTGTATACTGTGGGGTGTGCATGTGTGCATGTGTGCAGGTGTGCCTGTGTCCACGTGTGCATACGTGCATGTGTGCCTTTGTCCACATGTGCATGTGTGCATGTTTGCATGTGTACATGTGTGCATGCGTGCCTGTGTCCATATGTGCATGTGTGCATGTGTGAATGTGTCCACGAGTGCATGTGTGCATGTGTGCATGTGTGCATGTGTGCATGTGTGCATGTGCGCCTGTGTGCCTGTGTGCCTGTGTGCCTGTGTGCCTGTGTGCCTGTGTCCATGTGTGCATGTGTGCATGTGTGCATGTGTGCATGTGTCCACGTGTGCATGTGTGCAGGTGTGCATAAATGCATCACTGGTAACATTGTGTGGACACTGTAAACTGTGTTTCCTGTCTTCCTCCCACAGGTTCTGGTGCTGCTCTAGTGTCCTGCAGCAGGAAACCTGAATCTGGTGCCACAGGTACTGGTAATGATGATATCTGTGTAATGGCACAGGAAGGTGTGTCAGGGTCTGCCATTGGTCAGCCAATTGACAGTACACAGCTGTCAACCCCATCATTGCGCACAGTCATCCTGCCAGTACAGCCTTTGTCACCATTGTCCCTAGGTGATGGACAGGATACAGTGGGCATTGACCAGGGTAATGTGGTATCTATGGCACATGCTTCCCCACAAAGCAGCCATGGGCAGGGTCCTGGGATGGTACCACACAGACAGTTGCCCATGGGTTCTCGTGGGAGCATCCATGGGCATATTGCCTCTGGCAGACGTGCCCAAAGAGGTCTGTCAACCTCAGCTATGTTTTGGGCTGTCATACAGGCACAGTCGCATATGGAAAGGTACACCAGACAGGGTCTGAGGGAGCTGAGAGCATGTCGCACAGCCATGACTGACAGTATGCGTGACATCACGGATGCTATCTGTAATTTCACTAATGTCATAGACAGACATTGTGGGGACATATTACAGCAGTTCCACAACCAAATGTCCATGAGCCAGGGCAATGGTGGGCGGTTGCGGCGTCGTCGTGGCCATATGCCAATAACAGCAGCAGCTGGCAGTCGGCGCGGATGACAACAGGCCCGCGCACGCCCCCATAGTGCCAGCAGCAGCCCCAGTAATGCTGGGTCTGTGCTGTCATCGGAACGCCCCAGGAGACCACGTGCACATGGCTCTGGACAGTCCCAACAGGAACCTGTGTCCAGTCAACACACTCCTGCTTCTGATGACAGTACCCAGTCTGGCTTAGTACCGGATATGGTCTGTAGCACCCCTGCTAGACACAGGTACCATGTCAGTGCCCACAGACACTGATCTGTATGACCTGCCAGGTGCAGTCTGTGGCTGTCCACAAACCCCTGTATATGGCAGCCATGAGGTGGAACTGTGTGCGTGCATACACACATGCGAAATGTTAACACCTAGGGCTACCACATACATGCACACACTACACCAACAGTGCCCCACCCTGTACTGCTGTCCCTCACCAACACACATACACACACATGTCAATTGGTGGTATCAGTGGCAGACTCAGGCATACCTAATTCACACCCTGTGCATATGATGAAACTGTGCCACCTCCTGCAATCTCCAACATCAGTGCAGGAACAGGTAAACACGTTGCTGATGCACAGGGTGACTACATAGAAGTGTATTAGTAGTATCATGTTGGTAACAGTACAATGTGCTGATATGACTGTGTGTATATCCCAGCATGCCTGATTCAGTAACCGTATGACTGTCCTGAACTGTTATCTGCACCCATAGTACATACCAATGTGTAACAGCTGCACATTGTTGCATACTGGTGGTAAGGATGTCAACAGATAGCCACATACACGGGAAGCACAGGGGGGAAGCTAATGCAAGTAGTGATACGCAATGATGGACATGTACAGTAATGGTGGCAAGTTGCCCACAACGACTATGCAATGTGGATGTTTGCGCATGTTGATATGTGTGCAGTACCAATGTAATCCAAATCACAATTAACTATGACATAATATCAGTTCTACCATGGGCATTTGCGCTGTGCATTCCTGGGTACATGTTGATAGTGCCTACATATTTGCACTGTTACCTACTGTTAGTGTTACCCCTTCTTTGTTGTACAATGGACTACTTCCAGCCCTGCTTACTGTAGCTTTGTTTGCATGCATGTTCGCTTGGGATACCCTGGAACACTGCTTCCAGCTGCAATGCAGAGTTACAGTGCTTCTGTGAACTCCTAGTGACATCTGCATAGCGTACGATACGTATGTCAAGTTTACACATGACAGAACGGCACTGTCTGTCCTGTTCACATGTACGTTGACTGTGACACATTGCACATGTCTTACCTGGCATTTACCCACGTGTGCAGTCATATATGCCAGTGCTATGAAACAGTAGCAGTACACCCACACATACTCACCTTCAGTATGTTGTTCCCCATTGGCCCTATGTGTTGGTACTCACCATGGCAATCACACTACTAGGGTAGCATGTGCAAAGGTAACCTGTGAATCACCTCTATGGTCCAGTTGTTTATGTGAGTCATGTGGCAATGTCACAGCTGCCACATGTATGCAGTCAACCATCACCCTTGGCCAGGAACATACAACACATGTGTGGGATGCCACCACATAGCCAATCTGGGGACTGAGCACTCTGAACCCAGTAATGCCATACCCTGTCAGGTGGCATGTCATTCTACAGTGACTCCAATACCAGTCAGACATAGACACGCACTGACAGCAAGCTGAACACACTGGGGCATACTTGGAGGCTCAGAATAGCATCCTGCCTGAGCATCACACACCTCTGCAGCTGGCACATAGGCATATGTTACGTCAGAACAGAGCACATGCCACACATGGCACACACATCCCATGTGCCACACACTCACAGCCTGTAGGGCTACACAACACACCTGCTACAGATGTGTCAGGTACCTCTCTTGGCCGCTGCAGTGGGGTCCCACTCAACAGGCTGTCCATGGTGAAGGTCACAGTGATATGCCTCTGGGGCACTATGGTCTACCACAAAACACATGCGTACAGGTCAGTCAGAGGCATGGACACATATGACTCAGTCATTGACCATGCCACTATGGATGACCTGAGACATACCTCCCTGGACTACATGATAGGGAACATAGAAGGGATTTCTCAGCATGTGGCATGGGCCAATATGAGCTTGATCTTGGTTGTCATCTTACCCTCACCAGGTATGCTACCACTATATGTAGGAAGGGTGTTCTATGTCTACATTCTGCTCATTCTCCAATGTCATTCATAGGGTATCCACTGGCTGTCAACGTGTGCTTACATGCTAGGGAAGCCACAATGATGTGCGAGGGGCAGCTTGCACATGACACCCATGGCCCAATGTATATTGGCGAAGCCCCTTGATAAACACATACTGCCTTATGCTGCAGGACACAGATTACATAGCCACCTCTGCAGGTATCACACAGAATAGGACACTAACAGCGATGCTACACAACACCAGCAGTGTACACCGCAAGATGCATGCACTGGACACTGTCCTCAGCACGGTGAACTGCAATGTCTGTGCAGTACCAGAGTCCTGATTCATGGCTCACAGGTGCAACCCATCACTGCCAGGTTATACCTCATACCATGCCTGTCATCCCCTACATGTGTAACACACATGGACAGGGGGGTGGTATCCCAAGGCACCACAGATACACACACACCTCCAGGTTGTTGGCACAGCACAAAGCATCAGGGCCTATTCATGTGCAGATTAGGGCGGCACAGTGGTGCAGTGGTTAACATTGTCACCTCACAGCAAGAGGTTTTCCGGTTCGATTCTCGGCTGGGGTGCCTTCTGTGTGGAGTTTGCATGTTCTCCCTGTGTTCGCGTGGGTTTCCTCCGGGTACTCCGGTTTCCTCCCACATTCCAAAGACATGCATCTGGAGCATTTCTCCCCGGGCCTCTGCTGAAAACAGGCTCTGTGGAACCTAGTCAGACATTCCCGGTCAACAAATGTTAAATAAATAAATAAAAATAAATAACAGTGTGTCAGACTGCAGTCTGGTTCATAGCCTGGCACACACAACCCTCCCATACACAGGAAACCCACCTATCCTCCATAACAACACTGGCAATATGACAGTCTCAAGAACTGTCTTTATATGGCTGGACTGCATCCAGCCAAACATTGTGCGTGAGCATTACTGTAGCTACAACACACTAGTTGAAGGGTTCCCAGCATGTGGCCACTGAATTGCAGTGAAATGACATGTTACCACTCCCACAACAGGTGGGAACATGCAGCACCTGTACATCGACTACATGTAGACTATATGGCCCAGACCAGATATGTATCCCCTGCTGTAGGTATTTTACCATATACACCCACACTGTATAGACACATACCACGTGCGGCCCCTGCACAGTAAGACACAGTCATATTGTTATGCATTGCAAATACCATTTATCCACTTGAGGCATGTGTTAGACATGGTAACTACTGCATGTCACAGGTATTTATGTGTATGTGTCACATACATACATCATGTGTGCATTGCCATTGCTGGTTTAGGCAATGGCATGCATTGTTATGAACAAAGACCCACACAAGGTCATAATGTGTGACACAACCACACGTGGCAGTTGTGGGTTACCAAAACATACCTATCTGTACTCTGGCAATGGTAATAGACCCAGTAGCAGAGCGCACTATTGGCATTACTGGCCAACTAGCCCTGTTTGGCTGTGCTGATAGTGTGGTGACATCCCCTCTGTTTACTGGGGGAATATGCAGCATCTGGTGTATTGTAGTATTTGCCAAAAGGATCTGTTCTCTCACACTTGCATTTACACACATCCTACTACCCCCACACACACACAAACTTGCCGGATTCATACCCCTACCTAACTAAGTCATGACACGTGAGTGAGACGCATTAGCGAAGCACACTATTCAGATTACTAGGAGGTTCCTCTTCTCTGGCTGTACTTATAGGGTGCTGACATCAACAGTGTTTTGAAAGGGTAATGTGCATCGGGTAGTGTGATCTCCTGATTGCCAAAATTAACATGTTTTTCATACAGAATTGCACACACACAAACTCCTCACATCCAAACACACACACACACTTGCAGGTTTCAAACCCCTATCTAACTATGTTATGACACTTGAGAGTGATGCTGTAGCACACTGCGCTATTCGGATTACTGGTAGGTGTCGCTTCTCCAGCTGTATGTATAGGGTGCTTACATCATCACTGTTTGGAAAGGGTAATGTGCATCATGTAGTGTGATCTGATTGCAAAAAAGCGTAATGTGCATCATGTAGTGTGATCTCCTGATTGCAAAAAAGCACATGTTTATCATACAGAATTGCACACACACAAACTCCCCACATCCAAACACACACACTTGCCATTTGCAGGTTTCAAACTCCTACCTAACTATATTATGAAACTAGAGAGAGACGCATTAGCAGAGTGCGCTCTTCGAATTATTGGGAGGTTTCTCTTCTCCTGCTGTACTTATAGGGTGTTGACATCATCCGTGCTTAGATAGGGGAATGTGCATCCTGTAGAGTGCTTTCACAGTTGCCAAAAGGGACATCTCCCTCACACAGACTTGCACACACACTAACCCCCCTCCACACACACTGGGCAATTGCAGGATTCAAACCCCTACCTAACTATGTTATGACACTCATGGCAGATGCATTAGTAGAGCGCGCTATTCAAATTACTGGGATGTTTTCCTTCTCCTGCTGTATTTATAGGGTGCTGACATCATTCGTGCTTAGACAGGGGAATGTGCATCCTGTAGAGTGCTTTCACAGTTGCCAAAAGGGACATCTCCCTCACACAAACTTGCACACACACTAACCCCCTCCACACACAATGGGCAATTGCAGGATTCAAACCCCTACCTAACTATATTATCACACTCATGACAGACGCATTAGCGGAGCGCGCTATTCGAATTACTGGGAGGTTTCCCTTCTCCTGCTGTACTTATAGGGTGCTGACATCATCAGTGCTTAGATAGGGGAATGTGCATCCTGTAGAGTGCTTTCACAGTTGCCAAAAGGGACATCTTCCTCACACAGACTTGCACACACATCAACCCCCCTCTCACACACACACACACACACACACACACACACACACACACACACACACACACACACACTGAGCAATTGCATGGTTCGAACTCCTACCTACCTATATTATGACACTTGAGGGAGACACATTAACAGAGCGCGCTAACCGAATTACTGGGCATCTGGTCTGCACCTGCAGTATTTATAGGGTGCTGACATCTTTATTTCTACAGAGGTATGTACATCTAGTACTACCTGTCAGGTGGGGGATAGCATATATATGCATTTGCAGCCACCTACGTCAGGGTCAGATATGCACATCGCACTGGCTGGTTATGTTCTATACCATGCTTCGTGACCACAGGACCTGTAACACACAACACACCCAGTCCAGAACACCACACCCACATCCAGGACACACACTTAGCTTCCCTGGGAACAGTGCTGGGATATGCAGGTGTTCACATACACCATTCCAGTTGTTAACATCAGGTACAGGCATATTGTGTGTGAGAACTACTCAGGCCTTTACCACTTTACCCTACAGCCACTACAATTTGTGGGTCCATGTGCTATGGCAGAACCACACACCTCAGCCACATGGGGAATACATATTGCACCTGTCCATCTGCAACATGGGTACTCACTGTTCCACACCAGAGGTAGACCACCATTGTTGATATCTGACCATACCCACCTTTCCCTGGACATCCATATCCCATCCCCACCCGCAGGCAAGGTTGTCACTGCACACAAACTGTATTTAGCACAAGCAGACTCTACACTTGTGAAGACTGGGGTGGATGACTTCAAAGGACCCATGCTGGGGGACTATACTGGCCACTCAGCATAATCCTTGACAATTGCATTCTATGAGCATGTGTACGGTTTGCATTGATCATGCTGTCCCACATATACCCATGACTGCTCCACAACAAGACACCTGTCAGGTGTACACCAGCCATATATGAGCCGTCCAACAGACAGAGTGAGCTAATACATTGCAGAGCTGTAGCCCACAGAGGGAGGACATCTGTGAACAGTTCCGGCACGACACTTCATTCCCACATAATCATCACAACACAGTGTTGACAGTGGAATTGTCCAGACAATGCAGATAGGGCACCCCTCAGTCTGTTATTGATGGCCACTTACTGTTAGAGATCCTCAGCAACCCTCTTCCAGCACACACCAACAACATGGCTGTGGCTTAGCACATTCAAACCCTGGGATCTCCACTGTGCCCCTGCTTGACAGAGGCACAGCTCACTAGACTCACACGTTGCCTTATGTGACCTATTTTGCAGTGGCACAGTAGCCTACTGTACTGGGGATGCAGATGCCAAGCACACTCTGGCTGAGCTGTCATTCCCTAGGGCAACAAGCCTAGTATTGACCTCTACACCCATATGTTCAATTGTCAGATGCACAATATTTGTTGTGCTGTTCTACTGTTTGCAGGTCTTTATTGCCATAGCATTCCCTGTTCCTATGACCAACGTGTGTATCTGTGGAAGATGTTTGCATATGATGGCGATCCACTATATCACTTATGTCTCTGTACTCATTTACTGTGTGCACTGGGCAGATTGCTGTGTTGTGGTTGGTTCCTGGAATGACATGTACAAATACCAGATATGTGTGGCCAACTGCTAAACGGAGATATGGCCTAAGTGTGTGAGCATGCCCAGTTCAGCCTTTCCATGGCATGTTGTCTGACATATGCCTCATTTATCAAAGTGTGCGAGCATGCCCAGTGTGAGCTTTCCATATGTTGCACTCTGAAGTCCATCACATATTTGTGTGTGTGTGAACTTCAACAATATCTCACGTTTATGGTTGTGTGTTGGGTGTCATGTTGTGTACTAACTGGCCAACTGCTTCATGTCTGCCACAACAGGGATTATACTGTGCCTGCAGGGATTGCATGGGATACTTTGCAGACAGTTGTCAACATACTTTCATAATGACCTAACACTGTAGTACCGTATAGTGTACTGGTTCAGTACTTTCACTGTGGTGGACAGTATCCTGGGCTTTAGTCCTATCACTGCTTGACATCTTCATAGTGAGCACAACAGACTGTGTAGGGCTAGTTGTGCACATATGACCATGTTGCATTATGTTCAGATATGGACTACCTACACCAGGCTCGTCCAACATTGGTAGTGTATTCCACAACATAGGTGGACATTGTCAAACACTAGCGATGTTCCCTAGGCCATTTCTGATGCTAGTCACAGGGTGTGTTTGTCCTTCGACACACATTGTAACTGGAGTTTGCCATGACATATGTCATGGTTAGTATACTGTGCCTCCATCTACCTCTGACATAACAGTGATACCCAGGGTTAACCTACCATCTCCCATCCACTCATCGGGATTCCTCTTGAGGGGTGTCGATAGGTGACTCTCTGGCTAACCTGTACCGGGAGTTTACTCAAGAGTGGGGGTGCCTTCTGTGTTATGGATCATTCTGTACAGCTTGTTGTATGTATGTCAGTGCTGGGGTTCAGGTCTCTCATGTGCATAGCTCACTGATATTCAGATTGTAGAAGGTGCAGCATGTTCATTGATTCCAGGTTGGACATGGCTTCATACATCAGGCACAGCTTGAATGTAGCTGGGCAGTATGGCAGTATGTGGGGCTGCAGTTTGTTTACTCAGGCAACACATGGCATCTGTTCATGCTCTTTGCTACTCCTGGTGGGGTACTGTTGTGGACTTTACAGTTGATGGAGGTGTCTGCTGAGGTATATCCCACAGGGGCTATTGTAGTCAATTGTGACGCTGATGAAGGATGACTGCAGAGCCACAGTGACCTTCCCTTATCTACATCTGAAAACCATCATGATTGGGTGGGTATATGGTATGTTTCTGCGAACACTACAGCCACATGTTTGTCCAGTGCAGGATATCTATCACCTTGTGTCCCCAGGTCTCTCAGTACATGTTAGGTACGTAATGGGTTAACACCTGTGTGGTAATTTATGGGCACTTACTATATATCCACGGTGGTTGTCTATACACAGTTCTGCAATTAGCTTGCTGACATGGCTATGGCTCCAGTTGTCTGTTTGTAGGTGGCCCTTTTATGGGTTGCTTGTGTCAGCTGGGGGTCGGATATGGTGGGCTGTTTGTACTCCTATGCATACATGTTCAGTCACAGTCCTTCCATGTTGGACTATACCTAAGGGACATATATACAGAACAGGGGGGCAGGACCAAGCCTTGTGGGATGCCACTCATATCTGCTTTGTAGTCTGACATGGATGCATCATGTCTGACCATGTCAGTTCTGTCCTTGGTCTGGTTTGCAACCCCTCTACTGACATAGGGATATATATTTAAGCTGGTGAACATATCCATACTGAACTCGTAGGGTATTGTCTAGAAGCATATGTACGGTCCAGCTACGCTGTGTGGACCACACTGCCCTCATCGATGACCTTAATGACTGTTTCAAATGGGTCAAACAAGTTTAGGGGCAGGATCTGCAGTTACAACAGCCACACTGTGTAGGGTCCAGTATCAGTAGGTCCACATTAGCTTTATGTCTGCGGTACATACTGATCCTTTCCATAGCTGTGCAGACCAAGCTTGTCAGGATCCTGGGGTGGTAGTTTGCAGTATCCATTCAGGCAACACCTTTGTTGTGAAGGACCACTGTTGTTGTACACTGCTCTTTGGGTACATATCCTGTGGTAAGGCTGACATTGGGCAGTAGTGTTATTTCGCATTCCATTATTCTTGGAGTCCATGTTGGCCTCAGCCCAGGACACTATCACATACCTTTGCTGTTGTGTGTTTTGCTTTGCAGATGACAGCTGTTACCTCAGCATCTGCAATGTCAGGGGACCAGCACTCTGCTGGGATAGATATTTTGCATTCTGGGGGGGGGTTGCACTGCACCTGTCTGGTTGTATGTTAGCAATATGTGTGTGTGTTTGGTATGTTGCTTGTAATATCTGTGTGATTTGGAGCATATCTGTGGATTCCCAACATGGTTCTTACCATCAGTTAAGTAAGCCTTGTGATTATCCTTAGTGTCCTGTACAATTTGTATCTTCATAGGTTCATGGGTTCATACTAGGCTATCCACCCTAGGGCATTAGTAAGCCAAGCCAGAGTGTGTGTCTTTCGCCGCCCCTTGCTATGTGACTATTATGGCCATTTATGATTTTCTTTACTGTTCCTCTGTCTGGTCGTGACACAGTGAAAACCCCAGTATACATGTACGATCATCCATCCACTTGGCAATATTCCTGTTGAGGGGTGTCAGTGAGGGGCTCTGCCTAACATGGACTGGAATCCTGTTTCTGGGTGTGGGGAGCCTCTGGGTTATGTATCTGTCCCTCCAGCACATCCTACTTCATTATGTGTTGAGGCTGACATCTGTCACTCTCACAGCTCCAATGGCTTTGATTTCCTGTGGTGGAGCATGTCCATTACTCCTGTGTTGGACATGGCCTTGTACAACAGACATACAATGCCTCTATGTAGGCAGTCTGTGACTGCATTCAGCTGGGGTGTCTACAGCCAGGCAGCATATGACATATATTTGACACCCTTTATCCTCTTGGTGTGGTACCTTTGAGGTCCTCCGAACTGCTGCAGGTGTCACGTACTGTACATCCCATATGAGTCATTGTACTAGATTATGGGTCTGATAAGGGAACAGTACAGGGGCACAGTGACCTCTGTTGATGTAGATGTGAATCCTTTCATGATACGGTGTCCAATATCGACAATCTTCCTAGCCACATTGGCATTGTGAGTGTCACATGACAGATTACTGTCGACTTGTGTCCCTAGGTCCCTGATTACTCCTTGCATACATAATGGTTTACCACCTATGTGGTAATTTGTGAGTACCTTGTCTGGTATTTGGTGGGACATTCATACTGTCCAGTGTCTTCAGGATGTCTGGGTGGAGTTCTTGTGTGTGAGAGTGTGGTCTGTCGCATGCTACAGACTGTGCAGCAGTTTTGACTACACTTAGGTGCACATGGGTGGTCTCCGCTGCTTTGTGCATTGTCAGTTATCTGGCCGTATGGGTGTCTGTGCTGCATATGGATACTCCCCCTCCTTTGATGTTTTGGTCCAGGTGTTGGGGCCATAACACATGATATGTGGTATAACCTGGTAGTGCTGGTGTGCTATCACTAGGCTTGCAGCAGGCTTCTGTCACTGCACAGACATTGATGTTCTCCATACTGGGAAGTGCCTCAGGGGCATGCATATTGCAGTTTACACATCTGGCATTGGTCAGCATTACCCTTATGTTTCTTACCACTTATGTTTTCTAGGGTGGTGGGTAGTCTTTTTGGCCTTGACTACATACGGCTCTATGGAGGTGGCAAAGGCCTTATCCAGTATCCAGACGCACAGGGGTAACAAGTGCAAGCCATCCCTGGAACAGCAGCATGGCTTGTCATGCATGACATCTCAAGCAGACAGATATTAGACCCTCTTGGACTGACAGCTGTAACTGTGCCACCTGTTAAAGATGATCATTCTTGGTGAGGGTTGGATGTTGCCCACGGCCAGTGTCATACCGGCCTGGGGTACATACTCAGAGAGCTCATCCATGTCTCTTTTCATGTAGTCCAGGGAGGTACATCTCAGGTCATTCACACCAGCATGGACATTGAGTGCATCATATTTCTGCTTGCTTTGGGGTGACCTGCGTACTTGTGTTATGTGGCATATAGTGGCAGCCTACAGGCAGCTTACTGTACCCTTTCCCTTGTTCAGTCTGGTGAGTGGGACAGCAGTGTGTCTTCCTATACAGACACCTATTACAACTGTATCAGGCATGTTGTTTCCCCTTCTGGCCTGTGACTGTTTGGCACACCAGCTTTGTGTACTATGTGTTGCATGTGCTATGTTTGGAGGTTGTGGTTGCTTGGGATCTGCTTTGGAGGCTTCTGTTGGTGTGGTGTGTTTGTAATTAGGGCCTCCGGGAATGTTTTTCTGTGTTTATGTGTTTGGTTTACAGTTGTGGTAGGTCTATGTGGGACTGGGTTTATGGTGTATGTGGTTACCTTCTCCTCCTGACTAGTTTTGACAGTACTGAGTTGGGGGAACTCAACCTCCGGTTTGCATACATGGTTGCATCTATCACATATATTTGTATTTATTGGGGGGAGTTGTGGTTGTCTGTGTACTTGGGACAGGTGTCACATTGCCTCTGGATCCACAGATTCTACTTCTTGTGGCTGGCCTTAGTGGATTGTATGTGTGGACATATTTTATTGCCATACTACTGATCAGTGATTACTTCCCTTTTTGTGTTTGCTCTATCATGTGGTAGCTTCCTCATTCTCTTGCATGGTTTGGTAATGGCTGGAGTCCAGCATGCCAGATGCCTGCGTGTATGGCATTGTGTCTTGTTGTTATTTGTGATTGCATACTCCAAGCATTTCTGGCTGTGTTCATGGAATGCCTGTATAACATGTTCTGCGGTGTGTCCCATATTCTGCACTTGCACAGGGCCTTTCGTGGATTCCACATCGGTTTGGAGGGGTGCAACCTATGCTTTACACATGTTTTTCACTGTGGTATTCTGGCCAGGGACTGGGATCGGGATGTGTATATCCAGTGTGATTACTCTATGGTCTGGTCTTACCAGTGAGGGATACACTTCTCATCTTGCCATCCAGTACACATGTTGCTGATTATCACATCCAGTATGCTTACCCCTCTTGTGGGAGTGGTACGTTGTTCCTGGGCATTTTGGTTTATGGATTCTGGGAACTTTTCTCCGACTGTGTTGGTGCTAGTACAATGCTCGGTGTATGTCTGGGTATTTTCAGTCAAGCAATATAATGTGGTTTGGGGGGCTTGATATATTCATGTATTCCAACATAGGCCAGGTGCAGTTCCTGGTATTAGGACAGTAGTCTGCAGCAGGCTACATACTGGGAGGCGGTTTTAGCCATTGGTATTTGACCATGGCTAATCCATGCTGCTTCTTGTTGTGGTACCAACATGGGGGTGTGGTTATCCTTGAAATTTATTGCTAGTCACCCTCCTTTTGTAGCTTGTTCCATGTTTTGCGGCTGTACAGCACAGTATGAGGTGTGACCTGGTAGTGTTAGGGTGCTGATGTGAGCCTTGACCCAGTTTTCTATTACAGGACTGATATCTACATTCTCCATACTGTGTGCATTTACACTGCACACATCTTGCTGTTTAGACTTCTGGCATTGGGTAGCATTACATCTAGGTTCCTATCCCTTGTGGTACCTATGAAGGTGGGTTTGTGTTTTGAGACTTACCTATTCAGGGCATTCTGTGGGTACTAACAGCCTTTGCCAGTATCCATGGGGCATGGACTGATAGGTGCACACCACCCCTAGCAGGTGGTGCATCATGTCATGCTCTGCATGTCTTCCCAGCCTGAAACACATTGGCTCCCCTTTGACTAACTGCATTACTTCAGCCAGTTATTGCACTTGATCATCCCATCGTCATTTTGTGGCTTCATGCTTGGTGAGGGTGGATGTTAGTCAGGGTCCTCAGGTGTGCATATAGTACATGGTGTTACATTACTTAACACATGGCATTCATGCCTCAGGTGGTGCTGCAGGGCTGCCTCTGTCGGATGCACATATTACACTCCCTGTACATGTTTGTGAGCAGGTCATGTCATTTTAGGCATCCATGTTATTATTTGAGTGAGTCAGAGGGGGTATCATTCCCAGGGTTCCTACTGGGCCAGTGTATATGCTATGCGTTGCCTCTTTGCCAAGGCCAGGGCATACTGGGCATGCCTCCTTCTGCCTACTGGGGCAGGCTCAGGTTGTTCCTCCTCCGAGTCACGCTCTGCCTGTGATGGCCTTGGCAATGGTGGGGGGCTGTTTGGCCCAGCCCTATGCTGGTCCTGCTGCAGTTGTTTTTGCAAGATCATATTATGTAGCATAGCACATACCATGACAATTTGGGTACATGTAGTTGGTGTGTAGTGCATGGCTCCACCAGATGTGTCCAGACACTGGAACCGTGACTTCAGCAGCCCAAACACACGCTCTATTACATTACGTGTTTGTGCATGTGCCTCATTATGACGTTCCTGTTCAGATGTGTGTGCACTTCTGATGGGTGTCATCAGCCACAGCTCCAGTGCATAACCTGCATCCCCCACTAGGTGTCCGTGTGGGATGTCCCCATTGGCAAATGTCTGATACAGCTGTGTCAAATGCCAGATGTGGGAATCGTGGTAACTCCCAGGGCAGCCAGCACACACATTCATTATTATGTCCTGGGCATCACAAACGACCTGGCAGTTGATGGAGGGGAAGCCCTTGTGGTTAATGTAGGCCCTACCCCGCTCACCGGCTGGTGCTTTGATGCGTATGTGCATGCAGTCTATTGCACCCAGTACCTCAGGGCATCCCGCTATTTGCTGGAAGAGACGCATATTGCTGGCCAATACCTCACGGGCATTGGGGAAATATACATGATCACCAACATGTGCTGACATGGCATCTAGGAACTGGTGCAGTACCTTGGAGGCTGATGCCTGTGATATCCCATCATATCACCAGTTGGTCTCTGGAAGGTACCTGTTGCTAGTATTCTTAGGCCAACACATACCTTGGTTTCCACTGGGATGGGCTCCCCTCTGTTGGTTCTGTGTGTGAGGCATGGCCTGCACAACTCAACTATTTGCTGCAGGAGCTCTCTGTCCACTCTATAGTGCTCTACTATCTCCAGCTCATGTAACCTCTGGTAGGTGACCCTGGGCCTGTGCACTCTTTTCCGTCTCCTCACTGTGGGTTGTCTGGCACCATCTGCATTGTCACCACCCTCAGCAAGTTGCCTATGTCTCATTATGACAGCTATGGCGGCCCCTAACATTTCTGCTCTGAGTGAAGCTTTTTCAGTTTTCACTTCTATTAGCTTACTCCTGTCTTGCAGTGTCTCTTGAGAGAAACATCCTGCACTGCTGTTTGCAGAGTTTTACGTGCTGGGCTGGGCTACTATTCTGCCTGTGTAATTGCCTGCTTCTAATTGTTTTCACCTGCTAGCTCCAGCAGTATTCCCTGCTAGCTTCCTACTAATTCTGTTGCTTCCTTTTTCCTTTCTGTTTCCTCAGGGGGGAGAAGCGTGCATACCAGCAGAAACGCATTCACAGTGGCTTACATGCACGCACACATGCTTACACTGTTCAGGATCTGCCTATTCGGGTTAAAACGTATGCACACCAGCGCAAACAGTCTTACAAGTCTGCCAACAGGCTCCCACATGCTCAGTCTGCCCTACTCGCGCACACACCAGTGCAAACAGTGTTAAACATCTACCAACATGCTCCCACATGCTCAGTCTGTCTTACACGCGCGTACACTGCCCTACTCGCGCTTCATGGTGTGCACACGTGCGCATGCATGCCCAGCAAGAAACTTTGGTGTAAGTAACAGTGTACACCTTCCATTTCTTGACTTTCCCACACTTATCTTGTGGTACTCCTCTTTCCCTGATCTGTGTCTGTCATCCGTCATGTTACACTGACCTCCAATGAACTGCATTTCTTTCTACCATTCCCCCCTGTGATGTCACCTATCTCCTACTCTATTCCTCCCCCTTACGTATCTCTTACACTACTCAGACTGTGCTCATTTGCTATGTGACTGTGAGATTCAGTATCCTAACCCTCATTTACATGAGATTGCCTACTAATGCTTAGTTACATGTCTTACACTCAGCTTCCCCCCTTAGCAACCACTACACGGTGGCCATGTTGTTTTTGGTCTGCTGGTCCCTGCATTGTCATTCCATGTATTGCATAAAACCCACATTTGTGGGTTTATAACCTTCATTTTTATGTTTTATGCAGCGCAGCCCGTTTGTGCGGGGCTGCGCTGCATTTAAACATCGGTGATCGCCGGAAAAAAAAAATTATATTTTTATTATTTTTGCATTGGGTTACCTTGCCAGTGGCCACATATTTGACCATTGGCATGCTGCCTGACACATATGCACCCTTTATTTGGAGCTAACATGGCTCCGTTGTGAATTTTGCAGAAACGTACTCAGTTGTCAAATGAGTACATTTCTGCAGCTAAAATGTCTCTTACACAGGCTGGTTTCTGCTTCGTGGATAGCTAATATACCTCATTTGCATACCTTTCGGCTGCAAGTGAGGTATTTAGCATGTCCACGCCCAGTCCATGTAAGAGACATTTTAGCTGGTCTCTTACACGGAGTTTAGGGCTGTTCCTGGATTGCGAGGCTTGCATGGAGTGGTACACGTCTCTTACACTCCGTGCAAGCCTTCGTGAATCCTGCCCAATGTTTTCTTACTTACAAAAAATCAAGGACCAAAATTATAAAGACACTCTAGGCCTTCTCAAAATCTTGTTCCTCTTCTTGCTATAATACAAGCTACTAAGAGGTAACCTTTACCTTGCATATAGAGTCTTAACTGACTCTATTCTCACAAACCTATTACCCATTTGCAAGTCCAATGATAACATAAACACTCACTCAAGGGATTTCATTCTCTTCTGTAAAATAAATAGAACATGTTGGGGAGACGGGTATGTATCACAGAGAATACCACTTCTGTGGAACTGTCTTCCGCTCCACATAAAGCAATATATAAAGCAAAGTACTTCTCTAATTTTATTCAGACGTAATTTAGACAAATGGATGGGTATTGAAATCAACTCTTGGTTTAGTACCCCTGAACCTTGTGGATTGGGGAAACATGTACATGCCCCAGTCTATCCTTATTCTGTCCATCTCTTGATTATTCATATGCAGAATATAAGGTGTAAAACTATCATGGGGTGTAAGGCTATGTTTCTTAAGATCCTCACAGATCAATAATATAGTAAATATTTATGAACCTATGTGACTATGAGAAAATATTGTTTTGGTAAATTAATTCAGACAGCTGATTGGAAATGCAAGCGAACTAAGACATGAAGGGATGAATATCTGATAACAGATGTGATTTAAATAAGATACATAAAGTGCATCCAGTATGCATTCATCTTGTTTTAGTGGCAAACAAATTAATACTTACAATGCATTATAACATTATTTCACAGTTTAGCATAAAAAGATGCTAGCAGAGAATGCCATGACGTTAGATGGATAATGATGATGCTATCATGACTGTAACTGTGAAAAAGAGAGGAAAAGATCTTAAAGTAAAAATTTGTGTATTGTTTTGTGTTTGATGTTTATGTGATCACCAAGAAAGATTTTTAAAGCAGTATGTAAGCTAACAGGATAAGTAGCACATCTGAAGGGCTACTTGGATGAAGGAGCTAAACATCTTTATTGGTAAACCCATCATATATGAAAACAATGTTTCATGCAAGTCTTGCAAAAATGAAAAAAATTCTGTCCCTTTTGAAGTTACTGAAATACGCTTCAGAACATTGCAAAATTAAATTTAGTCAATTAGGGAGAGACTGTGACTGCAAAGGATTTTGTTAATGCTATGGCAATGTGATATAAACTTTAGATCTTCACTGAAGTAGAACTGCATTCATTGCAAGAGCTTTCCTGATCAGATCGATTGATCCTTTAAAGGAAAAAATACCAGATTAAGGCAGTATCAGAAGTGAAGACAAGTCACAGCCTCATTTCAGGCTTTGTTCCTACCAAATGGTGCACTGCGATGGTCATCCCATGCCACAAAGGGGGAGCGATACATACCCTGGGAACTACCGCCCCATTAGTCTGATGAGTCTGATATGTAAAGCTATGGAGCGCATCATCATGGACCTTATAAATAAGGACATAGGAAATCTCCGAACTCTTGACCTCATGCAGTTTGGGTTTGTGAAAGGTATATCATGCCTGCTAAACCTGATAGACTTTTTCGAGTCTGTCACCAGAGCTATGAATGAGGGCAAGGTAGTTCACACAGCCTACCTAGATCTTGCCAAGGCCTTCAACGCCATTCCTCTCTCAGGAATCATAGATAGACTGACTAAACTAGGCATAAACCCCTATGTCATAAGATGGGTTGCCAACTGGCTCACTGATAGAACTCACACTGTGAAAGTAGTGGACTCCAAATCTGACTACTGACCAGTTACAAGTGATGTCTCACAGGGATTGGTCCTAGGTCCTCTCCTGTTTGGCATCTACTTCTCTGAAGTTCAAGCCAACACAAAGGGACTCTGGCTGACCAGGTTTGCAGATGATTGCAAACTGGGAGCCATTACAGATTCTCCAACTGATGTAGACATTCTACAAAAAGGCCTCACTGGCAACAGTGACTGGTGCCAGAAGCATGTCCTTAAGCTCAATGCCAAAAAGTGCATTGTCATTCCCTTTAGGAAAAATTTGGTGCCCATGAACTACCATATAGGCAGAAGTCCATCTAACACCGAAGGTATGATAAGAGAGCTGGGGACACAGGTTGACAACAACCTCTTCTTTGATAACCACATTCCCACTGTAGTCAGAAAGCACTTCTATGTGGCACATCTCATTACAAAAGGTTTCTCATCCAGGAAGAAAGAGGTCATAATCCCTCTCTACTCATCCCTCATTAGACCTATTATAGAATACCATGCTCCATTTGGTATGTACCTCAATAGACACCTACAACAACTGGAAAGGCCACAAAAATACATCACTAAGAGGATCTTCAGCCATAGACACATGCCCTATATGGACAGACTCAAAAAACTCCAGCTATACTCTATGTCTTATTGCCTATTTAGAGGCGATCTCTGCTTGACCTACAAAGCCATGTCTGACCCAGAGATGCTAGATATGCTACACCTAAAGAAATCCTAATCCCTCCATGCCATATGCTTCAGGGACCTAAATCTCATTACCACAATAAACAGAACATGTTGGAGGGACAGGTTCCTAACCCAGAGGCTTCCCATACTCTGGAAGAAACTTCCCATTCACGTCAAGCAGACCACTTCACTGGCCCTCTTTAAGAGAAATTTTGATGAGTGGATGGGCAATAAGAAGTTCACCCCAGGGATCACTTCAGTGGCCTTGCTTGACAGGGGCACTGGGAACTAACTTTGGTTGGCATGATTCCAGGGAATCTTCTTGGGCTAAGTTTATATAGGCTCCAGGGCCGTTAGCCTAGTACACACCTATGAAATTATGAACATATATCTATATATATATATATCTATATATATCTATATATATATATATATATATATATATATATATATATATATATATCTATATATATATATATATATATATATATATATATATATATATATATATATATATATATATATATATATATATATAAAAATCTATATAGATGGCTATATACATATCTATCTATCTATATACATATATGGGTGTGTGTATATATATATATATACATATATATAAAAATATAGATCCAATGTATTTTAACATTTTAATAAGGTTAACACGATTTCCTATATTTTATTTATTTATATGAACATCAATGTATTGTATGGTAATGGTATAATGTTGCAAGTGAAGTGTAGTTAGGTCAGTCAATGACAGTATAGCTTTAAAGTTTAATTATTACTGCTGTCACATGGTGGTAAATGAGCCCTATATTAACAGCTCCATTCAGCACATATTTCATCTTGATAAAGCTTGGTATTGAAACCAAGCGAAAGCGCTTGATTCCAATTGTTTTTCTGGTTTAATGAAAGATTTTACGCTGAATAGCAAACTTTTTAATGTTTATTTTAAGACAAGAACAATAAAGTCTGTTCCATTCTAACGTTTCTCCAACGGTCTGGTTCTTCGCACAGTGGAAGTGTTGCTTTGGTGTGAATTGCTTTGTTTTTATATATATAAAGATATAGATATATGTCTGTATTAGATCCTCCAGAAGAGTGTTCTCTTCTTGGCGTGATTCAGTGATTGTTTCCAGTTTGCAAATATTTGTGAACTTTTTAGCCAAAGGCCTTTAACGCTGGCTTTAAAATCCAAGAAGTAGATGCCAAAGAAAACACACACATAGAAGCACAAAACACACACCTACATTCGCGGAGGCTCTCAATAAAAACCTGCCCAAGCACCAGGGACCTCCAAAGCAAAAACGCAAGCAAACTCCTCCCCCCAACACAACCCAAATGGCACATAGCCCACAAACCCAATGTGCCACTCAACCACAGCCCATAAGGCATAACAACGTACCCAACACTCTAGTCATAGGTGACTCTATAGTCAGGCACACTGATGTTCCACTCACCAGTCTAACCAAGGAGAAAGTTACTGTCAGCTGCCTGTCAGGTGCCAGGATCTGCCAAATGACACTGTCATTGTCCATGTGGGTGTGAATGACCTGAGAAGTACCTCCCTGGACTACATGAAAAGAGACATGGAGGAGCTCTCTGATCTTGTAGCCCAGGCAGGTATGACCCTAGCCCTGAGTAGCATCCTGCCATCACCCAGAATGATACCACAGTACAAGGACAAAATGATTGACTTCAACAATTGGCTAAGCTTCTGGTGTCATTCTAAGGGGATCCTGTATTTGTCTTCCTGGGATTACATGATCAACAGACCATGATGCTTTGCCAGAAATGGCCTGCACCTGTCACTCTTGGGATTCTGGATACTGGCTAAGGCTCTTGCCACCCCTATAGTGCCTTTTTTAGGCAAGGTTCAAATGACAAATTCACCACTGTACCAGGTACAAGCCAGCCAAATCTGAGGGTAATGCTACTCAATGCTAGAAGTCTAAACCTCAAAATGCACTCACTTGAGGCACTCCTTAAAATGGCGAATATCGACATCTGTGCAGTGACAGAGACCTGGTTCAAAGCTCCAGAGAGCACTGCTGTGTTACCAAGCTATAATTCATACCACACCTTTAGGCCACCTAACCCGGAACAAAGCACTAAAGGTGGAGGCATGTTCATATTCATTAAGGATATCCACACCTCCAGGCTAGTTGCACAGCATAATGCATCCGAGATTATCCAAGAGTAACTAACTCTGGGCAAGACCACAATCCAAACTGTAGCTTGCTACAGACCACCCCACCATGCACCAGGATTCCCACTCCTCATTTCTTGATACACTGGAAAGTATTAGGGTACAACCCAACACCCTAATAATGGGCGATTTCAACTATCCCACCATTACCTGGGAAAACTACTCATGTACCAACTCTTTTGCTCCACGTTTTCTGGAATTCATAAATTCCAACGCCTTGGATCAACTTAATCACATCCCCACCAGGGGCAGCAATAGCCTAGACCTGGTCATTACCAACATAGGCAACCAGTGTTCCACACCGGAGGTCAATTCCTCATTGGTCAAATCCGACCACAAGCTAATCACCCTAGACATCCACATCACGCCCCCACCCCCAATTAGGGAAACCACCGTAAAAAACTTCTCCACAGCCAACTTCACATTTCTTAAGACAGAAGTGGCAAACTTCATGACACCCATGCAGACGGACAATAGAGGTACGACTGCTGAATCCTACACAAATGCACTTTATAAGCACTTACACGAGTGCATGGATCATGCTATCACTAATATAACCAAGATGCTATCCTCCAAAAAAGGAAGCCAATCTGGTGGTCCTCTGCCATAAACAAACTCTACAACAGAAGAAAGAAACTGTTGAAAAAAAGAGTAAAATCCCATAACTGGAGGAACTCCCTGGTCAACCTCAGTAAGAAGCTGAGATCCCTCATAAAATCCTCCAAAGCTAGTTACGAAAACAAAATTGCCACTGAATCTAAAGACAACCACAAAGCATTCTATAATTATGTCAAGAATCTCAATGGCAACACTCAGATCTTCTCTGAGTTACAGCACAATGGCACTAAATATACAGAACCAACTGATATTGCCAACATCCTGGCAGATAGTTTCAGTGCTAACTTTACCCCCTTCTCACCCCCTAGAGGGCCCATCTCTATAACGGAAGAATGCAAAGTTCCTGTAGTCACGGCTGCACAGGTAAAAAACACACTCTCCAAAGCCAAGAACACAGCATCCATGGAACCTGACAATATCCCAGGGTGCATTCTACATGAACTACAGAATGAACTGGCACCCTACCCAAGTACCATGTTTAATCATAGTGTCACCTCAGGCTTTGTGCCCACTCAATGCCGCACCATGACAGTTATCCCACTCCACAAAGGGGGAGCCACGACGGAC
The DNA here is from genome assembly GCF_019279795.1 of Protopterus annectens. Classification (NCBI taxonomy): domain Eukaryota; kingdom Metazoa; phylum Chordata; order Ceratodontiformes; family Protopteridae; genus Protopterus; species Protopterus annectens. The sequence goes on along the minus strand of NC_056729.1, from coordinate 620,631,576 downwards.
ACTGGGAACTACCGCCCCATTAGCCTGATGAGCATGGTCTGCAAGGCCATGGAATGTGTCATCATGGAACCCATAAACAAAGACATTGGTAATCTCCAAACTCTGGACCCTACCCAGTTCTGGTTTGTAAAAGGCAGATCATGTCTCCTAAACCTGATAGACTTCTTTGAAGCAGTCACCAAAGCCATAGATGAGGGTAAGGTGGTTCACACAGCTTATCTAGATCTCGCCAAGGCTTTCTACACCATCCCCCACTCTGGAATTATAGATAAGCTCACTAAACTAGGTATAAATCCCTATGTCACAAGATGGGTTGCCAACTGGCTCATGGACAGAACCCACACTGTGAAAGTATCAGACTCCAAATCTGACTTCAGACCAGTGACAAGTGGAGTACCACAGAGTTCAGTCCTGGGTCCTCTCCTGCTTGGTATCTACTTCTCTGAAGTACAGGCTAACACAGAAGGTCTTTGGCTAACAAAGTTTGCAGATGACTGCAAACTAGGAGCCATAATCAAAACTCCTAACGATGTGGACATCCTACAAAAAAGCCTCACTGAGACAGATGCCTGGTGTCAAACCATGGCCTGAAGCTCAATGCCAAAAAGTGCATTGTCATCCCTTTTGGTAAAAACTCTGTACCCATGAACTACCACATAAGTGGTAGTCTACTTAGTGCCGAAAGTGTGATAACAGACCTTGGGACACAGGTGGACAGTAGTCTCTCCTTTGATAATCACATCGCCACAGTGGTCAGGAAATCCTTCTACGTGGCTCACCTCATCACAAAAGTTTCTCATCCAGAAAAAAAAAGGTCCTTGTTCCCCTGTACTCATCACTGATTAGACCCATTATAGAGTACAATGCCCCTTTGGGTATGTACCTCACAAGACATCTACAACAACTGGAAAGGCCACAGAAATACCTCACAAAGAGGATTACTGGCCTCAAACAGATGCCCTATGCAGACCATCTCAAAAAACTCCAGCTTTTCTCTGTCACATATCACCTACTCAGAGGCGATCTCTGCCTAACATACAAAGCTATGTCAAACCCAGAGCTGTTGGACATGCTCCACTTAAAGAAATCCCAATCCCTCCGCGCTACATGCTCTAGGGACCTAAACCTTGTCACCACAATAAACAGAACATGCTGGAGGGATAGATTCCTGACCCAGAGACTTCCCATACTCTGGAACAGATTACCTATCTATGTCAAACAGAGTTCCTCATTAGCACTTTTCAAGAAAAATCTTGATGATTGGATGGGAAATAGGAAATTCACCCCAGGGGTCACTTCAGTGGCTCTGCTCGACAGGGGCACAGGAAAATAATTTTCTTGGGTGGCGAAAGCCAAGGTACCTTTTTGGCTAGGCTTATATAGGCCCTAGGGCTAATAGCCTAGTACCTACCTATAAACCTATGAAATTAAAAGTGGGCCCAGCACAGAACCCTGGGAGACTCCACTGGTGACATGCCTCTTTGTGGAGGTGGCTTCATGGATTCTAACCTCATAGCAGTGAGCCAGCTAGTTATCCAGTGTATTGAAAAGGGGTTTATACCTAGTTCTGTAAGTTTGTTGACAATGCCCAAGTGGGGTATTATACCAAATGCCTTAGCTAGATCTAGGTAGGCAGTATGTGCAGTTTTCTCCTCATCCATTGCCTTAATGACCTTTGCAAGGAAGTCCTCTAGTTTCAATAAGCATTACCTTTTTTGACAAAGCTAAACTGGGATGGATCCAATGTCTGGAGGTCTCCTATGTCCTCGCTGATAATTTCCATGATAATTCTTTGCATCACTTTGCAAATAAGGCTATTTTTACTAATGGGTCTGTGGTTTCCAGAATATGTTGAAGGTCTTCCCTTATGAAGGGGGATCACTATCCCAGTCCTTAATTCATGTGGCAGAAAGCCTGTTTTAAGGCAATAGTTAAATAATGACTCCAGGAGTTGTGATAGTTGTATTTTAGACTATTCAAGAGGCATAATAGGATGTTATCAGGGTCCATTGAGGCCATATTCCTGGCTTTAGTGAATGCAATGAATACATGCTCCATTGTTATCGTTGGAGGGATTATGTTTGAGGGTATTATTTGGGGGATAGTTGGAGTGAGATGGGGTAAAGTTGGAACTGAATTTGTCTGCTAACAGGTTTGCTATATTGCCAGGCTCGGTGAATGTTGCACCATTAGCCACCAGTTCAGCACATTGCTGTGTGCTACTCTTGAGGTTTCTGATATAGCTGTTAAGGCCTTATGGTCATCTTTCACCTGGGAGGATATTCTCACCTCAGAATTGGCTTTGCTTGACCTAATTAGCCCTTTTAATTGCCTATTATTTTGATGAGAGAGTACTTATGTTTATGGGAATTATTCGTCCTGATTTTTACCATATTTTTTTTCCTTTTATTGTATACCTTGTTTAATTTGGGATGCCACCAGGGTGGTTTGTTTCTGGGGCTAGTTGTGGGCTTATATCTTGTAGGTACAGCAACCTCTAATCAGCCATTGACATGGTTGTACAGAATTTCTGAGAGCAATTAAGCATAGGCTGGTATGTTTGGTGTGGTTTGGATGGGGCATTGCATTTTGAAAAAAAAACATCACTTAATAACAGGTAGTTTGCCATGCAATAGTTCCTAACTATTACTGGTTTTAATCAGATTACAGAGTTTATTTTGATTTTGAAGGTCACAGCTTTATGGTCAGACCTTACCAGGGTGGGCAAGACATGGGGAGGGGGGGGGGGGTGCTGCATTCTTCCATATTTGTGAGGATGAGGTCTAGTATATTGGAGTGTCTACTGAGTGCTTTCACTATTCGGGCAAGGGTGTTTATGTTTACAAAATCCAGGAATTTATGTGCCTGTAGATTTGAAGCCACTTAGGATCTCCAATCTATAGAGGGGTAATTAAAGTCTTCCATGAGTAGGGTTTTAGGTTGCATGGTAAGTGTCTCTAGTGGGTCCAAGCATGTAATTTGAGTTTTTTGGGACATGGAGGGTGACCTACAGCTGGCTAGGATATGTTATGGGATTTTGTCTACGGTGATCTGCACATGGAGGAACTCCAGCATGTCATCCCATCTGATCACCTTACAGGTATGCTTGTAACTGATTTATATTGAGACATCTCCACCTTTATCCATTGTCTGTGTAGCTACTTCCCTAAAAGTGTAGAAGGCACTGAAACCTTGCATTGTTGGGATACTCTCTGCTTCTTTAAACCATGTCTCCATAACTGCACAGATATTTATATTCTCAATTTTGAAGAGAGCTTTGAGGGAGTGTATCCTTTTATTTAGGCTCCTGGCATTGAGCAATAACACCTTGAGGTTCTCTTGAGTTGATTTTACTATGTTGGTAGGTTTGTCAATTTGGCAATGCCTAAAAAAGGCACTATGGGAGTGGACAAAGCCTTAATTAGTATTTGAAAGCCTAGAGGGGAAAGGTGTTGAACATGTTTGGCAAAGCAGCATAGTCTGTTGACCATGTCCTCTCAAGCTGACAAATACTGGATCCCCTTAGAATGACACCAGAAAGACAGCCAGCTATTGAAATCAAATATTTTTGTTCATATTTTGGCATCATCCTCTGTGACGGTAATATGCTGCTCAGTGCCAGGCTCATACCTGCCTGAGGACATAGTCTAAAAACTGCATAATGTCTTTTTTTACATAGTTCAGGGAGGTACATCTCAGGTCATTCACACCTACACAGATCATGATGGAATCATACTGGTACATGTGTGACATAATGACTTGAGTACATGCAGAATTTGGCAGATCCTGGCTCCAGATAAGCAACTAGCAGTTAGCTTCTCCTTGTTCAACCTGGTTAGAGGGGCATAAGTAGCTCTTATAATGCAGTCTCATATAACACGAGTCCTGGCAAGTAAATTTGCTCTCCTTGGGGGCTTAATTTTTGGAGCTCCACTGAGGATGACAATATGTGTAGTGTTTTGTTTTTCGTGAGTGCCTTTTGGTTTGCTGAGGCATAGCTTTGACAATGGGTGACACAGGTGATCTCTGTTGTTTTGAAAGATTGCTTTTAATTGACTCAACATATGTTAGTCTGTGTGTGTTTTGTGCTTGCTATGTGAGGTGGGTATTGTCTGTGTGGTTTCAACAACCTGATGTGGAATTGTGTATGAGAGTTTAGCCTCCATTGTCATTGTGTAAGTACACCTTTCACATACTATCTCTGATTCTTTAAGGATCAAGTGGTTGTCAGTAAACATGAGACAATTGTTACAATGTCTAAAACTGCCCATATACTCCAGGTTGGCTATGGAGAAGTTTGGAAGTTGCACATTCATACTGTCCAGTCTTGATTTGTGAGCTACAAGGGGTGATGCACTGGGGTTAGAAAGCTATTAATGGTGCTTTGTTTCTGCAGACTGATAAGGGTGCTTTGTGGTAGATTATGCTAAACAGTACTAAATTCTATTAACTTTAATGTTTGTACAATACTGAATTCTACTGAATCTGTACGTATTGCCATTTGATACCCAACTAATTGCTTTAAGCTTGTTGGAGCACAATGTATTTGCACTATATTACTGCTTTACAGGTTACAATTTTATGGGCAGCTCTACAGAGAAAATGTGCTTTCTAGGTGTTTGCTACTGTACAGGGCACTGCTAACCCATGCAAAAATGCAAAATGTATAACATCATAGAAGAAAAAAGAAAACTAAATAATGAACCCTCTGGCCAATAATATGATTACACAATGATTCCTTTTGTGTTTTTTCCAGCACAGACAGACCATGAAAACACCTTGTGCAACAAGATGAATTAACCCAGCGCTCCAGATATAAAAACACAGTTGCAGAGACCCACAAGTGCAATTCTAACACTAGTCACTTAAACAACTAGCTGGAAATCCCTTGCTGAGGGTAAATTCAAGACAGTAACAGTGAGAAGAATGTCATTTTTTTAACAAAATATTCAGTAAAATGCACACATGAAAGCAGGAAACAAAATAATAATTCAAAATAACTTTAGAGCAATTTTGCAATCAAACGTACTTAACTTTGCCTGGATGGCATGGGAAACACGTAAAATACTTCTGGAATGCAGGCTAGGACTACAATCTTTGCTGAACTCCAGGAAAATGAACAGGAGACAGTATGTAGTAAAGGAGGTTTACTGAAGAGCAATACTGGTTTGCTGTGTGGGCACTCAGTATCATGGATCTATGGAAAACAATGGGTGGGAAGAGTACATAAATAACTTATGCAAAAGTCAAGAGCAATGAAAGAGGGGATGGAGGAACTTTGGGAATCTGATATTTATAAGGAGTGAAGGGCAGAGACACAACTTTCTAAAACAACAATGGCAGATGTGTGTGAGGACTGGGACATTTCAAGGAACAATTAGACTAGTTACAGAGGCTAGCAACCAAACAAAGGCAACACTGGCACCCTTTCAGAAATTTTAGCTTAATGTGTTAAAGGAGAATGGGTCAGACACAGAATGCAACCAGTTAAATGATAAGTGAAATATAAAAGCACTGAAGAACAAACTGGAGCAGAGACAGTTCTCTCACTATTGAACTTCAATTACAGTTTAAGGCACCAGACTACACAGAAATTTAGCAGTGACACTGCTTATAGAAAAAAATGCAGTAATAAATGAATGAGGTACAAGTGTGGTTGTAGTGCACAGTTCTGCCACAACTGTGAATTAAACTACAAGACTTTGGCACAGGAGGATTTAAAATACAGATAGCTTTTGCAAGTAATTCTACTTGTGAAACTAGAAGTGCAGAATAATTAAGTTCCCAGAACAAACTAAAACATACAGTCAGATGGAACATAGCAGAAAAGTACAAAGTAGTATCATCATACAGGTCACTATAAGTGTACTTAAATATATTATCAGAATTTAAATAATTAAAATAATTTAATGTTTGTTCCTTTTTTGCTGAAAATCTAGTTACTTACAGTTCCACACCTCTCCAAGTGTTGGATAAAAGACACTTGGTGGGGGTAGCCCTTTGCTGGAAATAAGCGATCTAGAAAGGAATTCAATCAAATAAAAGTGATATTGGAGCTCTTTCAGAAACTTTAGCTAAATGTGTTAGTGTGTAATTGTTCAGACACAGAATGTAAGCAGATAAATGACAAAGAGAATATAAAAGTATTGAAGTACAAACTAGAACAGAGACAGTTCTCTCGCTATTGAACTTCTACTACAGTTTAAGGCACTAGACTATGCAAAAATTTACCATTAGCACTATTTATGGAAAAAATGCAGTAATACACAATTAAGGCACAGATATGGTAGTAATACACAGTTCTGCCACAACTGTAAATTAAACTACAAGACTTGGGCCCAGCAGGGTTTAAAATACAAGCAGTTAGCTTTTATAAGTAATTCTATTTGTGGAGATAGAAATTGTGAAATACTAACTGGATACATTAATTTACAGTATGATCTATCAAATTTAATATAACTTCAGGGCTTAGAGTGATATAGCCCTGACCATGACTCAGAAGGCCTAAGGTAGAATCACAGTCTAGGCTCTGGAGGGGCAGTGAGGAACTGTGATAAGTGAAAGTCCAGTGTTTTCTCACCTATTCCATGCAGGTTAGGTGATCTGGTCCCCTGCATAGTTGACTACCATTGTAGGAGAAGGTGAATGTAATGTTCCTCTGTGGTCCATGGATGTGTGCATAATTCCTACAAACTGTTAACTGTAGCCTTCATGGAACAAATGGGTTAACTTCCATGCAATAAAGAGAAGACATTGTAAGCCCTTTGTTTGGTTACTATTATTAGAAAAATGAGAGGAGATGAGCTTCAGTTGCTGGTGCTAACTTAGGCTCTCAGATAGAGGTAGGCTACTGGGCCTGTGGCATTGGTTACACCTAACAGTGTTGAGAAGAGTCACATGGCTTCCAAGCTTGTGGTAGCTTACATTGTATCAGATAGGGATGTCTCTGTTTAGACAGGAAAACAAGAGATGTATAAGGAACTGTGTATTCCCTATCTACCTTTCCAGGCCTTTATAATGAGTCTGTAAGTAGCCAAGGTGAGCGAAGACTACGTCACTCCATGGGACTCACAGATTGTCTGCTCTCTAACACCCAACTCTCTCTTCTAGAGGAATGGATGGACTCATAGGGCTTCCTGGAATGAATGACTAGGCCACAGGTCATTTACCTAGTCTGGGTATGTCAGTCTCTTGCCCCCAAAGAAGGCTGTTTGCTTGAAGCTGGTGGACTCATAAGAGGGGAGTCTAGTAGAAGTAGGGGAGGGGATAAAAAATAGCAATCATGAGCTGCAGAACTACCAAATAGTAGGAAGATGTATTTATTGTTTCCATTCTTTGCATTAAATGAGATGTGATGACTTATTTATTTTTGCAGTATAGTAAATATAATCCAATTATTTTGGAGGTAGCTTATAGAATGGTAGTTTTTTTTACTTTATTTCCATCTGACCATTCCCCCTTCTTCCCACTGTATAGTTGTGATGATATTGTGATAGCTATTTTTTGGTAGACAGATCACTGAGGTAAATTCAAGTATGTCATGACTAGATTAGTCACATTCTGTGAGAAAATTAGAAAGGCATGCTATAGTTGTGTGGCTTTAGGCTTAAGCCTCATCAGTATCAGATTATTATCAGAACAAGCTGATGATAAGTCAATTAGAATTTGATTAATGTGGAATATGATATAGAAGAGCTATGGGGTACAGCATTTCAGTTATTAGTGACTGGGTTGCCTTCTGTATAACTTCCTGTTTTGTACTTCAATAATATTTTAATTAGCTTTATTGAATATAAATGGTCTTGGCAACTTGATTAAGCATAGTGGACTATGCTTGCATTCCAGATACTCCTGGTTAGATGTGGAGTGTCTGAAAAAAAAAATGCATCCTTCACATTCTGAACATGACAAACTGTTAAGATCTGGAATCCAGCTTGTATGTTCTTTGTTCCTCAATAAAGGTAAAAAATAAGAGTGTTCCTGCTTGTTAAACATCAACCCATTTTCTACATGAGGCAGGAGGTGGGGTCACATCAACCTTCACCATCGCTCTCTGCTCAATGCCACTCTCCTATCTTCTTCATTAGTCATGCTTGAGTATCATAGATCGTCTCTTGCACAATACATCCATCTTTTTGCTGGACACCCATGCTTCCTCTTCCCTTCTTCCAGGCTGTCCCAAATCTTCCATAACAGATTTCTTATCAAGTGCGTGAACCACCATAATCATTTCCTTTTTACTTTTTCAGCAATTGGAGCTACTTGGGCTTCTGCCCTCATTTCTTTATCTGTCCCACAGTGTGCATCGTAACAAGCTTCATAGGCACTTCCCCTCTATCACCTCTAGCTTTCTCAAATGGTCTATCTTCACTGCCCAGGTTTCTTTACTATACAGTAGTGCTGGTTGCACCATTGTTTTATGCAGCTTACGTTTTAGCTTCTTTGGAATACTCCTGTTGGCTGCAGTTATTCTGATTCTAGCTTCGGCCTCTTCTTTCAGACTGCCCTTTTCCTCACCCACCCCTCCAAAATACTTGAAGACTTTAACTTGTTCCACTGTTTTCCCTTCTGCCTCATATTTCAGGTTCTTCTGATCTCCTAGCTCTTCTTGGTGATTAGAACTTGCTTATGGAGTAATTGCAGTCTTTTTGTATTACAATAAATCAGGGTTGTATATTCTGTGTCATGCAGGAGTGGTTAAAGATACTTCGCCTGTACTGTCACTGACTGCCCTGTCTTCATAGTAACATCTCACCACTTGACAGCCCAGTCTAACACATCAAGGTTATTAGGGAATCGCAGTCATAACTGCAGTGTATTAAAACCAATTAAAACCACAAAATCACCAAAGGCATTCAAGCTGGGGTGGGGAGGGGGTAGGAAGAAAACAAAGAAATTAGTACAGCAGGTACATCAGGATTTAATCTGAAGCCAAAATTTACTTCCAACAACTGGTTATGCTCAATGAAGCTATAAAATAGACAAGTGGATTTACTGCAAAACATTTGTCTCTTTCTAGAAGAGTAAGAGTTGATCAGATCATGATGGATTTAACATTATTTCTATGTAAACTGAATGTGGACATATTCATGAGTCAAGTGTGTATAGCTGTCATGGTAAGCAACACATTCAAGTAAAAGTGCTTTCTCTTCCTCAACACAGACATTAAGCATTTTTTGAAACAAAAGATGAACAAGAAATATGAATCTTAGATAACAACAAGGAGATTGATCAGTTTATAACTTGAATTCTGCTGATTAAGACATATTAACAGAGTTGAGGAACAAATAAGGGACTGTGATTTTTGAAGCCTGGAAAAGGTGTGCCCTTATTGTAGTGGACACAAGTATTTACAAGACTGTACAATTTATTGGACAATTCAAAACATTATAAAACAAACATATACCATTATATTGTTAAAACATTCAAGTCCATAGGCTCATAGGCTTTAACTAAGATTACAGCCAAAGAGACCATTCAGAAGCTCATTCACATCCCCCAGTACTGCTGGGAAAAATAAGATGTTTGTTGTATGAAAAATAGATGACAGTTTCCTGAATTTATTGCAGGTAGGAATGAAAACTTTGAAAGAATTCATGTTCTCAACAAGTTAATTTTTGAAACTGATCACATTTTTTTGATATCTCAGGCATACATAAATGACTAAAAAGACATTCTGGCCTGTTGTTTCTGCTAGAGGCTTCAAAACTGATTTTCTAGTTTATAGTAATTTGCTAGGCCTGCAGTCCATGGAACCATTGAAAAGCCTAGCCCATATTTTCAGTTGGCACTAAGCACTATTTGGTTAAGTGACTTGCTCAAGGTTACACAGCAGGCAAAAAATGGCTGAAGAAAGCAAACTCTATATCACGAATTACAGTTCACAGCCTTAATTCTTCCCACTAACTGACAGACATTTACATTTGTGGATACCTAAATAATATTGGGCAAAGTACCAAGTCTTATACAAGAGACAAATTGCACTTTTTACGAGAGAATGAGAGACATATAGTGGAGAAAAGAATGTAACATGGCCACCCAGAACATTATGGACCATTTCAGTTCTATCTACTAGATAGGTGTGATAGAGACAGAATTTATTTGTGTTCTATGGAAGCCCTTTCCTGCACTCAAACTGGCATCCCTGTTGTCTTTCACTATCCAAAATATCAGTAACCAAAAATGTATTTTGCATTTGATGCTAACTATTTTCACTAAAGCTGGGGAGTGATAAAGGGTATCAGCGTACCCCATTATATGCATGGATTGTTCTGAATGAATAGGAAAGACAGTTCCCCTGGATTTACTAATAATCCGTGCAGGACTACTCTTGTCCTGCATGGAAGTGGCCGTTTTGGAGCAGGACGGCAGTGAGCCATGCATTGTAATGAAGGTGCGCTGCCCGAGCTCCCAGGCTTACATGGAGCATGTACGAGTGCAGGAGGTTTGTCTGAGAGCTGAGCTCTCAGAATAAACATGCCCCTGCAATGTTGAACAGCAAAAAGTGGAAATAAATGAGAGAGACCACTCATAGGTGTCCACATATCCCCACCAACAGTCCCCCATGTGTACAACAGCAACAGGACATAAAAATCAAAAGAAGAAACCCCTGTATTGTTTTCTAAATCTCTGAACAGCTAACCATATGTGTGCAGGTGTGCCCATTGCTTACCTATGGTTAAAGCAGCCTAAACAGCTGAAGAGGATAACAAGGATGATATATGCAAATGAAGCATCTCAGCAATAGTGTAGTGGGCAGAGTGTTCACCTAACGAGCAGGCATTCCCAGTTTGAGTCCCAGTGCAACACAGTCTATTTTACATGGCAAAGCATGATATAAGCAATATTTGTAATTCAAAACCCACTAAATAACATATATTTATGAAGTACTGCAGGAAATACACATGTAAAGGGTTGGCATCATAATAAATAAGGCAGCAGTAAGCAGGTGTAAGCACAGATAAGCAGTATTAAGCATATGTAAGCACTAGTAAGCATGTGCAAGTGTGTTTGCATGGGGGTAAGCACTGCCTACACATATTAAGCAAAGGAGAAGCTAACTGGGTGTACGAAACTGTGACCAGAAATTAGTAGTGCTTACCTCAACGCAAACCCACGCAAACCCACATATAACTGCTTTAAAGTACCTTAATCACTCTGTATCCAATGGCCAGTGTTCTGGCCAGCAACAAAATAAACTGCCTCTGCAAGGATTGACCCCAGGACCATGCAAACCATACACATGATGAGTTACCACTAAGCCATGTCAGATATGCAGAAATTGTAAGTTGTCAGAAACATAACCCCAGCCCAGTCATGCAACAATACAGAGAACGTATACTTACATTTAGATGTGTGTGTTCCTATCTAAACAGGTACAACATATCTATATATGTAGTTACATATATATATATATATATATATATATATATATATATATATATATATATATATATATATATATATACACACACACACACACACACACACACACGTATTTATATATATATATATATATATATGTGTGTGTGTGTGTGTACCAGAAATATATGCATATATATATATATATATATCTATATATATATATATATATATATATATATATATATATATATATATATATCAACAAAAAAACGTATGTCCCAGATGCAAAAATGAGTATAAAAAACGTATCCCACGGAGCTAGAGTCTGTACACGACAAAGTGCACCCACATTCAAAGCCTCCAAAAGCTCAGATGTATATACACAGTCACTTGAACAATCCAAATCCGTGAACTAGAGCTTCAAAGCAACAAAAACTTCAAAAAATGCATAAAC